>NC_069502.1:501567772-501677772 GCF_027579735.1 Bombina bombina
AAAAGCACAAGGTGTGCAATACTCAGAGACATGGCCAAGGTAAGAAAGGCTGAAAGACGACCACCACTGAACAAGACACACAAGCTGAAACGTCAAGACTGGGCCAAGAAATATCTCAAGACTGATTTTTCTAAGGTTTTATGGACTGATGAAATGAGAGTGAGTCTTGATGGGCCAGATGGATGGGCCCGTGGCTGGATTGGTAAAGGGCAGAGAGCTCCAGTCCGACTCAGACGCCAGCAAGGTGGAGGTGGAGTACTGTTTTGGGCTGGTATCATCAAAGATGAGCTTGCGGGGCCTTTTTGGGTTGAGGATGGAGTCAAACTCAACTCCCAGTCCTACTGCCAGTTTCTGGAAGACACCTTCTTCAAGCAGTGGTACAGGAAGAAGTCTGCATCCTTCAAGAAAAACATGATTTTCATGCAGGACAATGCTCCATCACACGCGTCCAAGTACTCCACAGCGTGGCTGGCAAGAAAGGGTATAAAAGAAGAAAATCTAATGACATGGCCTCCTTGTTCACCTGATCTGAACCCCATTGAGAACCTGTGGTCCATCATCAAATGTGAGATTTACAAGAAGGGAAAACAGTACACCTCTCTGAACAGTGTCTGGGAGGCTGTGGTTGCTGCTGCACGCAATGTTGATGGTGAACAGATCAAAACACTGACAGAATCCATGGATGGCAGGCTTTTGAGTGTCCTTGCAAAGAAAGGTGGCTATATTGGTCACTGATTTGTTTTTGTTTTGTTTTTGAATGTCAGAAATGTATATTTGTGAATGTTGAGATGTTATATTGGTTTCACTGGTAAAAATAAATAATTGAAATGGGTATATATTTGTTTTTTGTTAAGTTGCCTAATAATTATGCACAGTAATAGTCACCTGCACACACAGATATCCCCCTAAAATAGCTATAACTAAAAACAAAATAAAAACTACTTCCAAAACTATTCAGCTTTGATATTAATGAGTTTTTGGGTTCATTGAGAACATGGTTGTTGTTCAATAATAAAATTAATCCTCAAAAATACAACTTGCCTAATAATTCTGCACTCCCTGTATAAAGGGTAATGACTTTAGAGGTTTCATAATAGTGAGCAGCACATCATCTGCAAATGGGGTAATTTTGTGTTTTGTGCATTCCCTTTCTGACATAGCCTATCTTCTTAGTGAAACCATAGCTCAAACCCCAAAGAGTGAAATGTTGGTCTTTGGAGATTTTAATATTGATTGGCTGATTCCTAAAAACAATAGTTCTTGCTCACCATTTAAGACTTTGCAGCTAACGCAATTAATCTACTCCCCAACTCGCATAAACATTAAAAGCCATAACCACACCCTGCTCGATTGGATTCTTTCCACTTCCCCTAACAGAATCCAGGAGGCAGGTGTTCTCCCTAACAGTTTTAGTGACCACTGCTTAGTATACTGCTGTCAGGATTTGACTTCCAAACTTTGCCTTTAAGTCAAATCTCCTCCCCATTCCTGCACCCTATTTAGGTTCATTACTTCCAGTGTCCAATGCTTGATTATTGGATCACTGAGGGAAGTACTGTTGCTCAGTTTATTTCTGTTATCCAGTTTAAGCCTTATGATATCATCATTTATTATACTACTAATTCTTCAATCCTTATACCTCCTCTCTAGTGAGACTACTTAACAGTGTTTGGGAAACAAGATATCTAACTTATGAATTTCTATCTGTAATCTTAATACCCTTTGGATCTGCAACAGCACTGCAACTATTATTGTGAGCTCGGAACTTGGTGACGTCACCCGCTCTTCACTGATCAGCTGGATGTGCTACGCAGCTCCCGCTCTGCTCTGATCAGCTGTAGACTGCGCGCCTAAAGACAAAGCTTCCGTGTTTGCAAACACAAAGTTCTACTCGATCCTCCATTACTCCAAAAGGCTCAGTAAGATAATTATTCAACTCAAAGGTATGACTTTGTTACCAATGACTTCAGACTCTACATTTCGTTATGTTTTCAAAGCGTAATATTATTCTTTCCAAAATCGCTTCTACTCTGTTTGATTCATATTTAACCTGCTTATTCAAATTTACTAAAACCAAATCAATATGTATCAACAAATACTTGCTTACAATACATAATCACATCTTGAAAGTTAGTTATTAAATCTTTCCAATATTAGTATTTCAATATCAGTTAATTTCAAAGATAACATATGTTTTGTTAAAGACATACAACCTATGTTATATCCACCATTTTTATATCCATTCAGATAAAATTGCTACCATACTAAATCCTGACATCTAAGTTATGATAATTGGGAGTTTATGGCAGCATACACTCAGTGAAGTAGTAACATCTATTTAAAAATTGTTTAAAGTTGAATAGAATGTTACAGAATAATCAAGCCCTTTAAAAATAGTGAATTTTTATATATATTCACTATTTCAGAATTGATTATGGATCCTGTTGAAATATCCAATCAAATTACTACATTAAATCAGAAAGTTGAAATATTAGCTCAAGGATTAACTGAGCTAAAAAATGAAAATAGCACATTAAAAAGGGTAATAAATGAATTTATCACTCAAAAGACTAATGAAATGCCTGAACTTCAGGTAAATCCTCCCATTCCATTTTCTGGTGACCGTACCAAATTTAGAGAATTCAAAAACGCCTGTATATTGCTATTTTCTCTAAAACCTAGAACCTATCGCTCAGAAAAAATTAAAGTTTTCACAGCCATCTCTTATTTATCCGGCGAACCCAGAGCATGGGCAGACAGGTTTTTGGAAACTGAGGATCCAATATTAAATTCATTGGAAGATTTTTTTCGTACTATGGCTGTGTTATATGAGGATGTGAATAAACAACAAACAGCAGAGCAACGTTTGAGATCCCTTCGTCAGGGCAAGCGAGCAGTGGAAGACTACATAGCTGATTTTCAGTTATGGGCCACTGACTCACAATGGAATTCAGTAAGCCTAAAAAAACAGTTTCGGTTAGGTTTATCTGAATATCTAAAAGATGAGCTATCAAGAGTAGATTTTCCTGAGACTCTAGAAGCTTTAATCAAACTATGTATCACCATGGATAGGAGATACCGTGAAGGGAGATATGAAAAACATCAACAAGAAGTAACCCCCAAAAAGCCATATCAAGCTTTTCCAGAAAAAGAAAGATATCAAGCAGCGCCTGTACCCATGGAAATAGGCACTATTCGAGCTCCCCTCACTCAAGAAGAGAAACAAAGAAGACGCTTGGCGAATCTATGTTTATACTGTGCCAACAAAGACCATGAGGTGACCTCCTGTCCTATTCTTTTATGCCAAAAGAAGGGTAAGTTGACAAATAACTGTCCTTCTGAATACCCCAAATCTACCTCTCATTTATCCATTACCTTGTCATTACAGTGGGACCAGCAACAAGTTCAGAACTAAGCTATCGTTGATTCTGGGGCTGATGGAGTCTTTATAGAAGATTCTGTTGTAAGGTTAAATAAAATTCCAATTATGCAGAAATCTGCTGCTGTTTTTGTGAGAGTTATAGATGGTTCACAGATTCTAAAGGGGCCTATTACACATCACACTATACCACTCTTAACCATAACACCTGATGGTCATAAAGAATATTTATCTTACGATATCATACCCAGTTCTATACACCCCATTATACTTGGTTTCCCATGGTTAAAAAAACACAATCCATCAATTGATTGGTTAACAAACAACATCACTTTTAATTCACATTACTGTCAGAACACATGCTATCCCTATGTAACAATAGGACAGATCACTTCCAAACTACCTGATGTGTATAACGATTACAGTGATGTATTCAATCTAAAGAATGCTGAGACACTCCCGCCACATAGGCATTTTGACTGTCCTATAGACACAAAACCTGGGGTTGAAGTACCTTCTGGAAAAATATTTCCTTTATCACATAAAGAATTAAAACATTTAAGAGATTACTTAGATGAAAATCTGAAAAAAGGTTTTATTTCACCATCATCTTCTCCCATAGCTTCAGCAATATTTTTTGTAACTAACAAAGATGGCACTTTGAGGCCAATCATTGATTATCGTGCTTTAAATGCAGTCACTATTAAAAACAGATACCCCTTACCACTCATCCCAGAAATAATTGAGCGTCTCCAGGGCGCAACAATTTTCACGAAATTGGATTTAAAAGGAGCATACAATTTAATTCGGGTGAGATCTGGGGATGAGTGGAAAACTGCATTTAAGACAAGGTATGGTTTATTTCAGTACAATGTCATGCCATTTGGCTTGACAAATGCACCAGCAACTTTTCAATTTTTCATTAATGAAATTTTGAAAGAATTGATGGATGTTTGTGTAATAGTTTATCTTGACGACATACTAATATATTCAAAATCATTAGCTGAACACATGAAACATGTACGATGGGTCTTAGCAACATTAAGAGAACATAAACTCTTTGCCAAAATGGAAAAATGTCATTTTCACAAAGACACTATAAAGTTTCTGGGATATATCATATCCCCAAGAGGAATTCAAATGGATCAAGATAAATTAATTGCAATAGAAAATTGGCCCATACCTACTTCATTAAAATCACTACAAAGATTTTTAGGATTTACAAACTTCTACAGAAAATTCATCAACCATTTTTCCACTATTGTTCAACCTCTTACCCAATTGACAGGAAAAAAAAGATTTGATTGGGATCAAAAAGCTAACCATGCGTTTCTTCACTTAAAGAAAGAATTCACAAAAGCACCCATCCTTCGGTTGCCTGATCTAGAGATACCTTATATTCTGGAAGTAGATGCCTCAAACGTAGGCATTGGTGCCATTCTTTCTCAGCAAAGAAAAGATGATATAATACCTCATCCTATTGCCTATTACTCCCGGAGGTTAACCTCCGCCGAACAAAATTACTCCGTGGGTGATAAGGAATTATTGGCAATGAAATCCTCCATGGAACATTGGCGACACCTCCTAGAAGGAACCAGTGTACCATTTCAGGTATTTACTGACCACAGGAATTTACAATACCTCAAAAGAAATAAAACTTTGTCATCCAGGCAAGTAAGATGGGCCTTGTTTCTAGACCGATTCAATTTCACACTTACTTACATCCCTGGAACAAAAAACATTAGGGCAGATGCTCTGTCAAGATCTTTTGAATTAAAGGAAGACAATGATAGTTTATCACATATCATTCCCTCTTCAAAAATAGTTGGTTTCACAACCATAACAACTTCCGATTTGTATCAAGCTCAACAAGCAGATACAACAATTCCTCCAATCTGCATAACAGATTCGGAAACAGGTCTTTACATGCATAAAGACTTAATATACGTACCTAACTCTCTAAGAAATCACATCATTCAGCAACATCATGAAACCCTCCCTAGCAGGACATCCAGGTGTTGAAAAAACAACTGAATTAATTAAGCGAATGTATTGGTGGCCCCATTTAAAATGCGTTGTACAAGACTATATTTCTAATTGTCAGATCTGTGCAACTAAAAAGAAAGAACATCATAAACCCTATGGGTTTCTCTCTCCCTTACCCATACCACAAAAACCGTGGGATATAATATCTTTGGATTTTATTGTTGACCTACCATTGTCACATGGACATAATACCATAATGGTTGTAGTTGATCATTTCACTAGATTGGCACATTTTATCCCATTGAAAAGAACTCCCACAGCTTATATAACAGCTATTGCTTTTAAAAATCATGTTATAAAATTACATGGATTACCTACAACTATAGTATCGGATCGAGAAACGCAGTTTACCTCAAAATTCTGGAGATTTCTATGTAAAACTTTACAGATTACTTTAAAATTCACTACAGCTTTTCATCCACAATCTAATGGATTAACTGAACGTGTAAACCAAATTCTTGAACAATATCTCAGGTGTTTCATTTCATCTCACCAGGATGATTGGTTTGAGTTATTATCTAATGCAGAATTTGCATATAATAATTCAGTTAACAGTTCAACCAAATACTCACCTTTTTTTGCAACCTATGGATATCATCCTCGCACTTATCCGTCTTCTCTAAAGTGTTCTGAATCTCCATCAGTCTCGCAATATACTGACAGATTGAGGGAAGTCACTTCTAGTTTGCAAGAACATTTACTTACTGCTAAAAACACTCAGAAGTATTATTTTGACAAAAAGAGGATACCAGCTCCTAAATATAAAATTGATGATCTGGTCTGGTTATCTACTAAAAACATAAAATTGCCAGTTCCTAGTAAAAAACTAGCGGATCAATTTATTGGACCATTTCCCATAACGAAAATCATAAACGAAAATGCTGTGACTTTACGTTTACCCTCTTCAATGCATATCCATCCATCTTTTCATGTATCGCTTCTAAAACCCTATTTGGGACAGGATTGTCCACACCCTAGTGACTTTCCTTTGTCTATCACAGACCCTCTTGAATATGAGGTTGATGACATACTGGATTCTCGGAGACGTCACAGGACGCTAGAATATCTTGTTCACTGGAAGGGTTATGATGATGATGAGAATTCCTGGATACCTGTTCGTGACTTACATGCCCCGGATTTGTTGTCTGCTTTCCATGCCGCTTATCCTTTGAAGCCTGGGCCTAAAAAGCCTGGAGGGGGCTCTTGACAGGGGGGATCTGTCAGGATTTAACTTCCAAACTTTGCCTTTAAGTCAAATCTCCTCCCCATTCCTGCACCCTATTTAGGTTCATTATTTCCAGTGTCCAATGCTTGATTATTGGATCACTGAGGGAAGTACTGTTGCTCAGTTTATTTCTGTTATCCAGTTTAAGCCTTATGATATCATCATTTATTATACTACTAATTCTTCAATCCTTATACCTCCTCTCTAGTGAGACTACTTAACAGTGTTTGGGAAACAAGATATCTAACTTATGAATTTCTATCTGTAATCTTAATACCCTTTGGATCTGCAACAACGCTGCAACTATTATTGTGAGCTCGGAACTTGGTGACGTCACCCGCTCTTCACTGATCAGCTGGATGTGCTACGCAGCTCCCGCTCTGCTCTGATCAGCTGTAGACTGCGCGCCTAAAGACAAAGCTTCCGTGTTTGCAAACACAAAGTTCTACTCGATCCTCCATTACTCCAAAAGGCTCAGTAAGATAATTATTCAACTCAAAGGTATGACTTTGTTACCAATGACTTCAGACTCTACATTTCGTTATGTTTTCAAAGCGTAATATTATTCTTTCCAAAATCGCTTCTACTCTGTTTGATTCATATTTAACCTGCTTATTCAAATTTACTAAAACCAAATCAATATGTATCAACAAATACTTGCTTACAATACATAATCACATCTTGAAAGTTAGTTATTAAATCTTACCAATATTAGTATTTCAATATCAGTTAATTTCAAAGATAACATATGTTTTGTTAAAGACATACAACCTATGTTATATCCACCATTTTTATATCCATTCAGATAAAATTGCTACCATACTAAATCCTGACATCTAAGTTATGATAATTGGGAGTTTATGGCAGCATACACTCAGTGAAGTAGTAACATCTATTTAAAAATTGTTTAAAGTTTAATAGAATGTTACAACTGCGTGCGCAAAATTAAAGCTACTAAATCCCCTCCCAAGGTTAAAATCACAAGGTCCTTCAAAAAATGTAATCTTCAATCATTTCTAAATGACATCAAGAACCTCCTCTGGCACAGAATAAACATAATTCCAGATTTAGGGGGCGGAGCCAGCAGCACACAGGAATGGACGCATTTTCACATTGCTCCTGTACTTGATTTTATAGGGGATTTTGGACTATGTTTCTGACTCAATTATACTTTATGGAGCTCTTTGATGACTACTAGGACTCATATCAAGCTTTTAGTGTGAGATAACTCTGGTTACCGAAGCTTGACACCTAAAACCAACATGACAGCTGTTAATCAGTTCTTGGAAGCGCTACACTGTATATTGATGGAACACCACGCCGCACTTGAAAACTTACTGTATGAGGCGTCTAAACCGGAGGACCCTGACACCTCTAAATCAGATACGCAGCCTGAACTTACTCTCGGGGGAGATGTGGAGGGCGGCCCTCCGGAGCCTGTTGCGGCGGATGAAGACATCGCCACTGTAGGCGCGGCCCTACAAAGAGCGAACCCATTGCGCAGCATGGAAATGGTCGCTATTGCGACGCAGCCGGCTCCCACAGTTAGCCCAGCAAATGCAATGCAGGAACCTAGAGGCCAGGGAGAGACATGGCCACAACTGCAAGCGTCCTTATGGCTCACAAAGTTTCTCCCATGTGTAGATATGTGGGCAGTCAAGAGTGGGCCTTGTGTCGTATACAGGCTGGACTCAAATAAAGGCTATGGGTTCATGTTGAGGATTATGTACTACTCTTTCCACATGTGCTCTTCATCATCCTTCTTACCGGAACCGTGCCCTAGGGCTATGGTGGCTACGCATAGGAGAGGTATAGGATAGGAAAAGTTACACTATTCCATGCTGCCTTGTCTGGTTGCACTGAGACTTGTTAAAATATAACTGAACTGCTTTCCTTAGGCCTTCTCCTACCGCATGTGAATACAAGACACTTGCTGATAACATTATATTACTTTTGGCACTAAAGGACAATAGGGCTGCCAGATTTACTTATGATTTATTCATCTACTATCCATGTCTTTTTTTTATGCCTTCAACATGCCCCCTACACTACATGAGCCATTTGCTGCTGACTGCTCTTGTCCCACCTTAAAGCAAGCTAGAACTTTATATGTCTGAGTAACTACAGTAAAACTTTCCCACTAAAAATATTGCATGGCTGTTAGAAAGCTTTGTTGTTGGAATGTTAATGGTACTTATCCTATTTTTACTATTTTTCGTTTGTATATGTGATGGTGTGTACATGTTGGAGTGATTTTGACTTTTGAAGTTAATACGTACACCTTTATATGTGAGCCATAATGCCTTGAAAAAGTCTGCATTGAGATCCTACTTATATCCTTAGCTTATGACGAGTAGCTTACTCCTAACAGATCCAACAGGCTAGTTTATAATTTAAAATAAAACTAGTAAGGATCTTACTGGGGATCATACTCCCTATACAGGTTAACAGCCACTAACCCTTAGGCCATTACTTTAAGCCATCCAATTTGAATTCTAGATTTGCCTTATAGTCTTACTGAATAGGGGTTTCTGACACAGCTTCCTATTTCTACTACTATAATTCAGTTTTGCTGTGCCGTCGGCGGCCGAGATGGTGCAGTTTAGCTTCTAATGAGGAACCCCTATATTGCAGTAATTATTACTGTCATGGGATACAGCCAGATTAAGTTCCCCGGCCACTATGTGGCAGGGAGTTATTAAATATGAGTTTAGATATGGTAGACGCAAAATAAAGTGGAAATGTTGGGTTACTGGGTTGCTAGCAGCTATAGTTGAAAGTGAGTTTCAGTTCATTTAAATTTACCTTGACTACGCTTTCTGTTTGTTCTTGAAGCCAATTTTTTATGGTTATTTTTTGTTTTAACTGCAAGATATAGTGTGCAATCCTATTAACATAATGATGTGGTTACTACTGTTATGGGGTGACGTGTAGTATTGCAGCTTAATATTTACCATGTTACATTGATGGGCTGGACCCATACTGATATTCTCAACTCTGGTCTCCCTACCTTTCACGTTTGCTGTGTGTCTTGTTATTATATTTCCCTGAGCAACTCTTAAACAAATAGCTAAACTCAAAAGGTATTCAATGTTTCCTTAGGGAATAATTGATCTAAAATACATGATATACCAATTGTTTTATGGGACTCTCTCTACCAGATTAATTTCTATTAGCCTTGCTATCTATCTAAAGTGTTTAACGAGCCTCAGTATTTCTGTAAATCTTACTAGGTTTAAAATATATTGTTAATATGTTATCTCTTGTCACCTTGTACCGCTACACTAGGTCAGTTGCTTTAGGTTTTAATCCTCTACCCTATTTATCTTATTAAGAGCTTTGAGAGGGTTTATTATGCACACACAATCTTAGCATTTAATTAATGTTCCCATAGTAACTATCAAACTTTTAGTTGCCAACATATAGCATAAACTCTTGGGGTCTGACTTATTTACCTATAGTTGATACCCTACATTTTAAAAGTTTCCTACGCTATATATTTTATTCATCGTACTCAACCTACCACCTCCCCCCCCCATAATATACCTCCTAATTTAGGAGGGCTAACTACGCGGCTCATCTCGCCCATGCCGCAACCTAACTATATTATTATCACAGCAGAACGATAGTTTTATTTTAGCTATTATTCTCATTCTCACGGTTATTTGTTCAAATAAACCTAGATTGTTGAGATAATTTCTATATAGGAATTTATCAAACATAAAAAAAAAAGAGGTTCTCATTTAGAGATCCAAAAGTGGTCTCTCCACTAGAAATAGCCCCCTATCTATGGTTATGTGTTTATTACTATGGCCTCCTAGGTCATTTAGGGAGCACACAGAATATTAGGCATCATACTAACACAATATGCTCTTGTATTTATTTTTTTAGGAATATACTACATTGTTGTACAGGATTGTACTATATGTTCCCTACACTCCATTATCATTGTGTTTTGTTTTTCATATTTCATGTATGCCTTATTCAGAACCTCAATAAAAAATAAAAAAAAATAAAAAAAATAATTCCAGATTTAGACTCTGCAGTTGAATTCCTTCAGTATGAACTCCTACAAGTTTGGAACTTGCATGCCGCGCTGCGTAAGGCGAGAGTAAAAGGAGCGCATATGAATTTGATCACTGCTGACCTCATTCAAATGTACCAGTTTCGGGATTCATTGTGGTCAAAATTCAAGCAGGAATACTGTTGAAGCTCAGTGCGCCAGCAATTGCTAAACCTGTCTCAACCCTAATTAACGGCCCTACAAGCTCTGTACGGAGCTTGATAAATATGGTCCTATGTGTGAGTTTGGCCCTGTTTTGCTCAAATAGCATATTATACTCTGCCATCCACTATTTGTAGTGCAAGCCAACATTATAGGATTCCAATGGGAATCCTACAGTGGTTTGTGCACACTGTTTGTACACAACACTGTGCTTAAGGCTGCTTTGGCCAAAATGGATTGAAAATGATTTACACATTGGGGAGGCTACACCCCACTGCCACATACACTCCGGTTGACACCCGCTCTTATTATACAGCACCATGAAAGAAATGAATTTAGCAGATAAGCATAAATTATGTTTTCTTTTATACAGGTGCTGAGTCCACAATCCATTACTCCTGGGAACTAATACTCAAGTGTGGGATTAAAGAAATATTTTTTCACTGAAAATCCATAACCCCAAAACAACCTAAATAGGGCATAATATTTTTCACTTTTTTTAATAATGCGCTTAAAAATAATTGACAGGCAAAAATAAATAAATCTGAGGCGATTGCCTGAAGTACTTTTCAAAGGCTGCCTCTGAAGAGGCAAAAACATCAAAATGGTAGAATTTAGTAAATGCATGCAAAGAATACCAAGCAGTTACATTGAACATTTTGTCAACAGAAGCCTTCCTCTGAGAGCCCTTGTTCTGAAACCTATCCGATAACCATGAGAGACTATATTTAGAACCCAGGAATCTGGGACAGACTGAAACCAAGCTACCTGAAAAATGTGTAACAAGCCCCTACCCACAGAATCTCTGGATTGAAGACTTGGAAATAGAGGTATATTTCTTATCCTGCTTAGTTCTGTTCAAATTAGCACTAGGCTTCCAGACTGGGTCAGAGGTGTTTTGTTTCTTAGAGGAGGAATCAGCTTTCTGTTCTGACAAAAGCAAAGAAAATTAGTTGAAGCTTTATATTTTCCCTTTGACTTCTTATCTTGAGGAAGGAAAAGACCCTTTACCACCAATAAAAGTAGAAATGACTGAATCCAAATCAGAACCAAACAATATCTTTCCCCGAAAAGAAAGAGATAAAAGTCTGGATTTAGACACCATATCAGCAGAGCAAGATTTAAACCATAAAGCTCTTCTAGAAAGAACTGTCAGGGAAATGTTTTAACATTAATCTTAATAATGTCAAGTACAGATGTTCAAAATATCTTCACTAGCATAATCATTAGAAAACTGCTTTGAAAGGCTAGGTAACCAAAATGAAGCAGCAGCTACATCAGCAAAAGAGATCGCTGTCCTAAACAAATATCCTGCCTGCAGAAAGGTCCTTTTGTAAAAGCATTCTAACTTCCGATCTGAAGGGTCCTTAAAAGAGGTACTGTCTTCCAAAGGGATAGTAGTACGCTTAACCAGAGTGGAAATGGCCTTTTCTACTTAAGGACACTCCCCCACAGTTTAATATTAGAGGCAGGTAGGGGATATAATTTCTTAAACCTTGACAATAGGATTCAAATAATTACCTGGCTTAGACCATTTCCTATAAGCTATTTCAGAAACACCATCTGGATTAAGTAAAAATTTAGGGGTTCTAGCAACAGTTTTAAAGACTGAATCTAAATGGTTAAATGGCTTATCCTCAACACCCTTAGTGTCTTTAACCCCTAAAGTAAGCAAAACCTATTTTAAAAGAGAAAAATTTGTTCCACTGAAATAAAAAAAAGAAGATGAATCAGGTTCAACATCAGAAAACTCTTCATCATCAGAGGATTATTAGGTTCACACATAGCATTAATAGAAGGAGAATTCTGAACTGACCTTTTACATTTACTTGAAGGCAGAAGAGCTGCCAACATTTAAGAAACAGTAAACTTGATCTTTCACTCCAGGAGCAAAATCTGTTGAACTACCCTGCAATGAACAAACAGAAAGCAGTAATACCCATAGAACCAGCATTCGGTTGGTCAGAATGCATTAACTTTTTTAAACATGAGTCACATAAATAAGCTGGAGGAGATACCTCAGCTTTTTAACAATATACACACTTAACTTGAGTAGGTAAGTATTCAGAGGACCCTCTTCTAAGGTAGATTAAAGGACAGAATCAGAAAGCTCCATTATAGCATTGAATTACAATAGCATACATAAATACCCCTAAAAAAGCTCTTGAGGAATGAAAAAATGTACCGCCTCTGAAAGAGGTTCAATAAAACTTACAGGTTAAGCCGCGCTAAGCTGAAACAAAAAGCAGGAGACAAGTAGATTCCACAAACGATGTGTGGGTAACGCTCAGTAGACAGCGCAAGTGAAAACTATACTAAAATATTAAAAAAGGAGATTAGAATGCCAAAACCCAGCATGTGCGTACCAGACACGACCTAACCTAAAACGTGTGGAAAAAACATAAACACCCCTAAGTGCTCGAAAATCTGACGTGAGCAATACCAAGGGCTTAGGAGCATAAACCCGATGCTCGCAGACCGAAAGGCTGACATGCGGTAAAAACACAAACTAACTCTGCTTGTCGATTCTGCCCCAACACTATATATATATATATATATATATATATATATATATATATATATAATAAATAAAATAAATAAATGCATTAATAAATAAATATATATTTAAATATATAATTATAGATGCCAAAACCAGGCTACAGAGTGTCAAATACATGCAAAATAAGACCCTTCCAATAGAAACTAATCTGCTTAGTAAAGTAGATAGCCAAACCAGCACTGAAACATATCAGCAGAGGCTATGGAATAGGAGTATATCATAGATCCATAAGATGGAAGCAAAAGTCCCTTCATCCATGGATGGTTCGTGACTGAATTTTTCTTGAGGTGAAAAGAGAGCCACTAATCATACACCATATATATCCTTCTGGCAATACACTGTACTCTGAGGGGAAAACTGGCCTCAATATAGACTGAAAATCCCTCTCTCTGAAGAATCATGTGCACATCTTCAATATTCACCTGACTGAGGTACCTTGAGGTGGGAGGGGTTCTATAGAGCTATTTGGGTTTGGGGATCTTTGCTTCCTCCTAGTGGAATGGAAGAGTAATTAGCAAGAGGATCGTAGACTCTCACCACCTATATAAAGAAAAGTGGTTTAAAATGTAATTTCATTAGCCACAGTTTTACTGTTGAACTAAGTTCATCTTTTCGAGCAAGTCAAAATTCATTTTCAAAATTAGGTGACATTTGAACGTCTTTGCCAATAGCGTTTCAAACTCCTTGACAATAGTTGTGTAATAACGGCATTTGGCAAAGATATTAAAAAGTCATATAGTTTCAAATAATACAATTTTTAATGGTCATAAAGATTGACTTACTCAGCATTTAGTTAGTTTTTAAATAATTATTTAACCCTTATTACTGAAAATAGTCTTTAGTTATGGCGATACTAAATCCAAGCATTTTAGAAAAGCCAATAAATCACATCACATCAATATTAAATTTGTTATAAATAATATCCTATATAGAATTTCTTTAAATTTTCTAAAAAATATATGATTTATGTTCTGGTAATGTAGATCGCACCCCATGAGAGCATAATGAGCTTTCACTTGTTGGATACATGGATATCTCAGTTCAAAGAACCGCAGATCAATCCCATCTTGCATAGTCAACAGTATTAGAAGCATCTTCTCTACTCCAGATAAAATATATGTAGGATTTCACTATGCAGAGGACCAGCTTCAGAAATGTTTTTGTTACTTGAATTTACTTTACTACTACTTAACAGTTATTTAAATATTTATTTTCTATTTATAGAGGTTTTTATTGACACTTGTTGGTTTAATAACAGGTAACTAAAAACATTTTTTTAACTATGAAAATTACAACAAGAAAAAAAGTTTAAAGTACACTATTTATATTTTTCTTGATTTCTTCATTATTGTTAAAAAATATTCAAAGAAAAATTAATCTTTACAAACTGTGTGGATAAATTATATTTTTAAAATAGTTTTTGTTGCAACAATGTATAAAAATAGAAAGAGCAAAGAAATATATTATATTTATATCTATGTATACAGTACATATATACATATATATATATACAGTATATACCTGCACCCCGGTGGTAAATCGCTATAGAACAGACTAACAATGGTATTGAGCTGGTTGTTTGTTCCTATGAGTGGATGGAGTACTTAGAAATCTACAGCTCAGAAAAAAAACACACAGCTAGATTACGAGTCTTGCATTATGAGTAAAAAAATCAGCGTTAAGCCTCATAACGCTGCTTTTTTACTACCGCTGGTATTACCAGCCTTGCAGATTTAGGAGCACCGCACACTTTTTTGGCTTTACCGCAAATCAACTTACGCAAATTGCGTATAGTCTTTTTTCTATGGGACTTCCATAGCGCCGGTATTATGAGCTTGTCCTGGGAGGCCAAAAAGTGAGCGGTATAGCCTATCCTGCAAGGTTCGTACTGCTTTCTAAAGTCAGTAGTTATGAGTTTTACACTACAACGCTGTAGCATAAAACTCATAATTAAAGTGCTAAAAAGTACACTAACACCCATAAACTAACTATTAACCCCTAAACCGAGGCCCTCCCACATCGCAAACACTAAAATAAAATTATTAACCCCTAATCTGCTGCTCCGGACATTGCCGCCACTAGAATAATCATATTAACCCCTAAACCACCGCACTCCCGCCTCGCAAACATTAGTTAAATATTTTTAACCCCTAATCTGCTGTCCCTAACATCGCCGCCACCAACCTACATTTATTAACCCCTAATCTGCTGCCCCCAACGTAGCCGCCACTATATTAAATTTATTAACCCCTAAATCTAAGTCTAACCCTAACCCTAACACCCCCTAACTTAAATATAATTAAAATAAATCTAAATAAAACTTACTATCATTACCTAAACAATTCCTATTTAAAACTAAATACTTACCTGTAAAATAAACCCTAAGCTAGCTACAATATAACTAATAGTTACATTGTAGCTAGCTTAGGGTTTATTTTTATTTTACAGGCAAGTTTGTATTTATTTTAACTAGGTAGAATAGTTACTAAACAGTTATTAACTATTTAATAACTACCTAGCTAAATTAAATACAACTTGACCTGTAAAATAAAACCTAACCTGTCTTACACTAACGTCTTACACTAACACCTAACCTAACCCTACAATTAAATAAATTCCCTAAATTAAATACAATTAACTAAATTCAAAACAATTAGCTAAATTACAAAAAACAAAACACTAAATTACAGAAAATAAAAAACAAATTACAAGATCTTTAAACTAATTACACCTAATCTAATAGCCCTATCAAAATAAAATAAGCCCACCCAAAATAAAGAAAACCTAGCCTAAACTAAACTACCAATAACCCTTAAAAGAGCCTTTTGCTGGGCATTGCCCCAAATAAATCAGCTCTTTTACCTGTAAAAAAAATACAAACAAACCCCCCAACAGTAAAACCCACCACCCACCCAACCAACCCCCCAAATAAAATCCTAACTAAAAAAACCTAAGCTCCCCATTGCCCTGAAAGGGGCATTTGAATGGGCATTTAGCTCTATTGCGGCTCAAAGCCCTAACCTAAAAATAAAACCCACCCAATACACCCTTAAAAAATCCTAACACTAACCCCCGAAGATCCACTTACTGGGTGAAGTCTTCATCCAAGCAGCAAGATGTCCTCAACAAAGCCAGCAGAAGTGGTCCTCCAGATAGGCAGAAGTGGTCCCCCAGACGGGCAGAAGTCTTCACCCAGACGGCATCTTCTATCTTCATCCTTCCAACACGGAGCAGCTCCATCTTCAAGACATCTGGCGCTGATTGGAACAGCCAATTGAATGCGAGCTCAATCCTATTGGCTGATTGGATCAGCCAATAGGATTGAAGTTCAATCCTATTGGCTGATTGCATCAGCCAATAGGATTTTTTCAACTTTAATTCCGATTGGCTGATAGAATTCTATGATATAATCGGAATCTAATGGACACCATCTTGGATGACATCATTTAAAGGAAACTTCATTCCAGGAGAAGACGTCGATTGAAGAGGATGCTCTGTGCCGGATGTCTTGAAGATGGAGCCGCTCCGGGTCGGAAGGATGAAGATAGAAGATGCCGTCTGGGTGAAGACTTCTGCCCATCTGGAGGACCACTTCTGCCGGCTTCGTTGAGGACATCTTGCCGCTTGGATGAAGACTTCTCCCGGTAAGTGGATCTTCGGAGGTTAGTGTTAGGGTTTTTTAAGGGTGTATTGGGTGGGTTTTATTTTTAGGTTAGGGCTTTGGGCCGCAATAGAGCTAAGACTTCTGCTACTCCGGATGTCCTCTTTTGCTCCATCGGTGCCCGGCTGGGTGAACACGGCTCGAGGTAGGGAGATCTTCAGGGGGGTAGTGTTAGGTTTATTTAAGGGGGGTTTGGGTTAGAGTAGGGGTATGTGGGTGGTGGGTTGTAATGTTGGGGGGTGGTATTGTGTTTTTTTTTACAGGCAAAAGAGCTGATTTCTTTGGGGCATGCCCCGCAAAAAGCCCTTTAAAGGGCTGGTAAGGTAATAGAGCTGTTAACTTTTTTAATTTAGATTAGGGTAGGGAATTTTTTTATTTTGGGGGGCTTTTTTATTTTATTAGGGGGCTTAGAGTAGGTGTAATTAGCTTAAAATTCTTGTAATCTTTTTTTATTTTTTGTAATTTAGTGTTTGTTTGTTTTTGGTAATTTAGTTTAGTTTATTTAATTGTATGTAATAGTAGTTAATTAATTTAATTAATTTATTGATAGTGTAGTGTTAGGTTTAATTGTAACTTAAGTTAGGATTTATTTTACAGGTAATTTTGTAATTATTTTAACTAGGTAGCTATTAAATAGTAAATAACTATTTAATAGCTATTGTACCTAGTTAAAATAAATACAAAGTTGCCTGTAAAATAAATATAAATCCTAAAATAGCTACAATATAATTATTTGTTATATTGTAGCTATATTAGGGTTTATTTTACATATTTAATAAGAGTTAATTTATTTTGTTAGAATACAATTATATTTAACTTAGGGGGGTGTTAGGGTTAGGGTTAGACTTAGCTTTAGGTGTTAATACATTTATTATAGTAGCGGCGAGGTCCGGTCGGCAGATTAGGGGTTAATACTTGAAGTTAGGTGGCGGCGATGTTAGGGAGGGCAGATTAGGGGTTGATACTATTTATTGTAGGGTTTGCGAGGCGGGAGTGTGGCGGTTTAGGGGTTAATAACTTTATTAGAGTGGCTGCGAGGTCCGGTCGGCAGATTAGGGGTTAATAAGTGTAGGTAGGTAGCGGCGACATTGGGGGGGCAGATTAGGGTTAATAAATATTATGTAGGTGTCGGTGATGTTTGGGGCAGCAGATTAGGGGTACATAGGGATAATGTAGGTGGCGGCGGTGTCCGGAGCGGCAGATTAGGGGTTAAAAGTGTAATGCAGGCATCAGCGATAGCGGGGGCAGCAGATTAGGGGTTAATAAGTGTAAGGTTAGGGGTGTTTAGACTCGGGGTTCATGTTAGGGTGTTAGGTGCAGACTTAGAAACTGTTTCCCCATAGGAAACAATGGGGCTGCGTTAGGAGCTTAACGCTGCTTTTTTGCAGGTGTTAGGTTTTTTTCAAGCCCAAACTGCCCCATTGTTTCCTATGGGGGAATCGTGCACGAGCACGTTTTTCCAGCTAGCCGCTACCGTAAGCAACGCTGTTATTGAGAGTTGAAGTGGCGGTAAATATGCCTTTACACTCCCTTTTGGAGCCTAACGCAGCCCTTAAGACAACGCTGGTATTTAGAGTTCTCTGAAGGGTGCGCTGGAAATAAAAGCAGCGTTAGCTACGCGGGTCTTTACCGACAAAACTCTAAATCTAGGCGATAGTCAAAGGGAGACATTTAAAATTAAACTTTCATGATTGAGGTAGAGCATGCTATTTTAATAGACTTTTCTAGTTATTTATATTTTGAGAATTAGCATCAACTGTAACTGGCCCCATGTCAGCAAATCAAATTAATTTTTGAAAGGAACATGAAAGTCATAATTACATTTACATCATTCAGATAGAAATTGCACAAAAAAATAAATAAATGAACTTTCTATTTTACTTTTATTATTATGTACTTCATTCTTTTGGTATCCTTTGGTGTCCTTTGTTGAAGAGCATACCTAAGTGGGATGTGCACGTGCGTTTCTTGAACACCATATTGCAGCAGCTGTGTTGGAAGTATTGATAACTTGTCCTTTGTGTAAATCTTGTATGGTAAATTATTTCTATTTTTACAATACAGTAGTGAGTAGAGAAGAGATTGTGTATCATTCTAATTGCTTAGTAACTGGCACTGTGCCACAGAATTGTGTGAGTGTGTATGTGAGCAGATTGTGTGTGGGTGTCAGTGAGCAGAGTATGTGTGCTTTATTCTCCAGGTAAACAATACATTTCCGATGAGCTGGTGCTTTAGTGCAGTGTTTCTCAACAATGGTCCTCAAGTACCCCCAACAGGCCAGGTTTTCATTATAGCTGAATCAGTGCACAGGTGAAGTAATCAGCTGATCAGTAACTCAGTGGTTACTAACTTGCTCTTACCCATCACCTGATTATGTCACCTGTGCACTGGTTCAGCTATCATTTAAACCTGCCCTGTTGGTGATACTTGCGGCCCTCTATACATGTGTTTCTCTGTCGTATCATATCTAGTGCCTTACCAGCCTCTGATCTCACTGCACGTCACTGGCGCTAATACTTTTTCAACTAGTCGTGCTATTGTTATATCATGTCAACTAGCCACCCATTTTTAAAAGTTTTTTCTTTTGTTTTTTTTTAATTAACCTCTTAAGGACATATGACGGAATTTTTCCGTCATAAAACAATTGAGCAAACTGAAAGCTGTGTCCTTAAAGGGTTAAACTGATCTCCAATCTGTGTTCTAGACAGATGCTCAGGGTTTTGAAATATACAGCTATAATTGGAAAACAGTATAAAACCATTGACTGTACATCCAAAAATGTATTTTTCAAGGTGGGTTCAGCAGTGAGGGGTATTTCAATTTTAGCATAACACTAAAAAGTTATTTAAATGCATATTCCTTACAACTGATGAAGTAAACATCATTTAAAATATTGCTAACATATTATATTTATATATTTGCGCTCCACTTGGTACTACCAGTGCATGCAAATGTGCTCTGGTATTACAAGTTAGGCTCAATGAGAACGCAACCTTGTGTTCGCATTGCAGAGAAGCTCTTCAGTAGGCTCCAATGGGAGCCTCATTCTCCTGCCATCAGACTGAGCTGAAAACTTAGCGCAACAAAGGGGGAAAGTCATGCAGCGATGGGCAGCAAAGTGTAAATATATATGTATATAAATTTGCCCATTCAACGGCTTGCAATAAATTAGCGATCCACTTGAAATATAGCCCTTAGTGTTCTTAAGTTGATACATCAAGGCAAACATTTCCGAATGCTTCACACATTTTCATTAGTCCAATATATTTAGGATTACTTGACACTTCTAATTCTGATATGATATAAATACAAAATAGCTATTCCACTGTGGATAAATATAACTAAATATTTTGTTATTTAGTATGTATGATGATCATGTATTCAAACTTTTTTTTAACTGATCAGTTGTTCCAAATAACATAATAAAGTTATATCAGTTTTTCATGTGATATGTGTAAATCATATGCCCCTTTATTATTTTTTCATTATATATTTGTTTATAACATGAATCATTTATTTTTACTAGGTAAGACTCCAAAAGATGCTGCAGATCATGCTCTCGACTACATGAATACCAGAGTTCATGGAAGAGGGGGCTTGATAGTTGTCAGTAAAACAGGAGAATGGGCAGCAAGATTTACTACTCAGAGAATGGCATGGGCAAGCATCGATGAAGGCGTTTTATTCTATGGACTGAACCCAGGGGAGATATTTCAAGAAAACATAGAAAATGTGGTATAGTTAGGAGTAAGCCAGTTGTATCCATTGCTTAAATACATGAAGGTATATTACATAAGCATAATATATAGTTTTAAAGAATTGTTGATTGTTCTGGACATATGCGTATCAAAATGGGTATACCCATATTCAGTCATCAAGGGTGCCATAGAGCCCAGAATTTCAGAACCCCTTGTGAACACAAGTTTTATTTTTTAAAGACACAAAAAAGTAGTCAGCTGCAATATCCTCACTTCAAGGCAAAAATTCATTCATGTAATAAACTCTAGTATCAGCATTGTGGCTATAACCTTACCATACTCATTCCAACAGGTCGAGTGCACCCTTTATTAAACAATAAAAGCTTTTTAAGGTCTGCTAGATCTGACCAATCACCAGCTTTATAATACAGGTACGTGTATTAAATAGGTATTAGTGTGTTATAGAATATTAATTCTAACCACCTCCTGATTTTCCTACTGTAAATAGTTCTCACTGTAGTTAACCTAACTGTGATCTCTCACATTTCAAATAAACATATCAGTGCTGTCTTGATCCCCCTACTGATGCTACCTCAACCAAAAAAAACATAAACTGCCTTGTATCAATGCTTCCACAATATGGTAAGGGTTAATTTTGGTGTCGGGTTAGAGTAATTTGCTGTAGACATCATCATGTTAGGGATATTTGCATCATCAAAGTTAGGGATATTTGCCATAGTACCATCAGAACAGTGTGGTTAGGGTTATTTAAAGTGGGGTCATTACAGTTATGGTTAACATTGGTGGGAGATTGGGACAAGAGGTTTAGGTTTATTTCGTCAAGTTATTTTGCAGTTAGGGTTATGTATAGTCGTAAAAATGAGGAAAGCAGCAGATTAACTTGCAGCAACTTATTTATTATTCGTCCTCCATATTGAGTTTTACCTTTAGGAATCAATATAAGAAATCGTTCAGTCTACAAGTTACTTTCTTTTTCAAGCCTGCACTGGGGATGTATTCAATAAAAATTTGAAAATACAACTGTTTGTGTGTTATTAGTTTAATTAGATTGGGCCCAATTTCATAAGGCCGCGTGGACAAGGTTCTAACTTGAGAACCTGTAAGCACAGCATTGCATCTAACAGCAGTCAGTGGACCCTGTATGTCCGGTGCTGGGATGTATCATTACACACTCGCTTTAGTGTGTAATGCCACCTCTTCTCTTGGGTGAGTGAAGGGCCTGTCAATCAGCTTGAGTGGGCAAGTGCAGGATGATTTCTCTCCACCAACTCAGAGATGGCGGAGAGTGTAAGAAGAAGTGATCTGGTGACCGCTGCTTCTTACACTGTGAGAAGCAGGCTTGCATGAGCGACCCTGCCCCTCAACGGCTCAAAACAGCTTGCGCTGCTTCATACATTGAGCCCATTGTTTTTCTCTATATTTGTGATGAAGATCAGACCACATTTTATGAATAATGAATGCAGAAATTCACAAACTTTTTCTTGCAACTATATAGATATATAGATATATAATATCCAGTCACAAAAGAGGCACTCTCCAGGAATTTTCTAACCCATTTTTGCTAAAAGTTTAAATGTTTTCAGGGTTTTACAAAATATATGTTCAAATCTAGGTGTTCAAGCCAAAAATAAAATAGAATTAGTAGTCAAATAAAATCTAACATCATTTTATTATGTTTAATAATAATAAGACTATCAATAAAGAGCAGATGTTCAAGATTTCCTCTTTTATTAACAAATATACGGCTAGATTACGAGTTTTGCCTTATGAGTAAAAAAAAGCAGCATTAAGCCTCATAACGCTGCTTTTTCACTACCGCTGCTATTACGAGTCTTGTAGGCATAGCTGTCCAGCACACGTTTTCGGCCGTACCGCAAATCAACTTAAGCAAATTGCCGTATAGTCTATTTTCAATGGGACTTCAATTGCGCTGGTATTACAAGCTTTTTTTTTTAGGCCAAAAAGTGAGCGGTACACCCTATCCCGCAAGATTCGTAATGCATTCTAAAGTCATTAGTTATGAGTTTTACACTACAAAGCTGTAGCATAAAACTCATAACTAAAGTGCTAAAAAGTACACTAACACCCATAAACTACCTATTAACCCCTAAAATGAAGCCCTCCTGCATCGCAAACACTAAAATAAAATTACTAACCCTTAATCTGCCGCTCCGGACATCGCCGCCACTAGAATAAACATATTAACCCATAAACCGCCGCACTACCGCCTCGCAAACACTAGTTAAATATTTTTAACCCCTAATCTGCCGCCCCTAACATTGCTGCAACCTACATTAGAGTTATTAACCCCTAATCTGCCACCCCCAACGTCGCCGCCAATATACTAAATTTATTAACCCCTAAACCTAAGTCTAATCCTAACCCTAACACCCCCTAACTTAAATATAATTAAATCAAACCTACTATTAATAACTAAATAATTCCTATTTAAAACTAAATACTTACCTGTAAAATAAACCCTAAGCTAGCTACAATATAACTAATAGTTACATTGTATCTAGCTTAGGGTTTATTTTTATTTTACAGGCAAGTTTGTATTTATTTTAACTAGGTAGAATAGTTACTAAATAGTTATTAACTATTTACTAACTACCTAGCTAAAATAAATACAAATTTACCTGTAAAATAAAACCTAACCTAAGTTACACTAACACCTAACACTAGACTACAATTAAATACATTACCTAAATTAAATACAATTGCCTAAATTACAAAAAAACAAACACTAAATAACAGAAAATAAAAAATAAATAACAAGATAATCTAATAGCCCTATCAAAATAAAAAAAAAGCCCCCCAAAATAAAAAAATCCTAGCCTAAACTAAACTACCAATAGCCCTTAAAAGGGCCTTTTGCAGGGCATTGCCCCAAATAAATCAGCTCTTTTACCTGAAAAAACAAACAAAAAACAACCCCCCAACAATAAAACCCACCACCCACACAACCAACCCCCCAAATAAAACCCTAACTAAAAAACCCAAGCTCCCCATTGCCCTGAAAGGGGCATTTGGATGGGCATTGCTTTTAAAAAGGCATTTAGCTCTATTGCAGCCCAAACTCTAACCTAAAAATAAAACCCACCCAATAAACTTTAAAAAAAAAACTAACACTAACCCCCGAAGATCCACTTACAGTTTTGAAGATCTGACATCCATCCTCAATGAAGCCGGGAGAAGTCCTCAACGAAGCGGCAAGAAGTCCTCAACGAAGCCGGGAGAAGTCTTCATCCAAGCCAGGAGAAGTGGTCCTCCAGATGGGCAGAAGTCTTTATCCAGACGGCATCTTCTATCTTCATCCATCTGACACGGAGCAGCTCCATCTTCAAGACATCCGGCATGGAGCATCCTCTTCCAATGAAGTCTTCTTCCAGAATGGATGTCTCTTTAAGAGACGTCATCCAAGATGGCATCCCTTAGATTCCGATTGGCTGATAGAATTCTATCAGCCAATCGGAATTAAGGTTGAAATAATCCTATTGGCTGATGCAATCAGCCAATAGGATTGAGCTTGCATTCTATTGGCTGTTCCAATCAGAGAATGCTCCGCACCGGATGTCTTGAAGATGGAGCCGCTTCTCGCTGGATGGATGAAGATAGAAGATGCCGTCTGGATGAAGACTTCTGCCCGTCTGGAGGACCACTTCTCCTGGGTTGGATGAAGACTTCTCCTGGCTTTGTTGAGGAGTTCTTGCCGCTTCATTGAGGACTTCTCCCGGCTTCGTTGAGCAAGGATGTCGGATCTTTAAAACTGTAAGTGGATCTTCGGGGGTTAGTGTTAGGTTTTTTTAAGGGTTTATTGGGTGGGTTTTATTTTTAGGTTAGGGTTTGGGCCTCAATAGAGCTAAATGCCCTTTTAAGGGCAATGCCCATACAAATGCCTTTTTTAGGGCAACGGGGATCTTAGTTTTTTTTAGTTAGGGTTTTATTTGGGGGGTTGGTTGTGTGGGTGGTGGGTTTTACTGTTGGGGGGGTTGTTTGTATTTTTTTTTCAGGTAAAAGAGCTGGTTTCTTGGGGCAATGACCCGCAAAAGGCCCTTTTAACCCCTTAATGACCACAGCACTTTTCCATTTTCTGTCCGTTTGGGACCAAGGCTATTTTTACATTTTTGCGGTGTTTGTGTTTAGCTGAAATTTTCTTCTTACTCATTTACTGTACACACATATTATATACCGTTTTTCTTGCCACTAAATGGACTTTCTAAAGATACCATTATTTTCATCATATCTTATAATTTACTATAAAAAAAAATATAAAATATGAGGAAAAATTGAAAAAAAACACACTTTTTCTAACTTTGACCCCCAAAATCTGTTACATATCTACAACCACCAAAAAACACCCATGCTAAATAGTTTCAAAATTTTGTCCTGAGTTTAGAAATACCCAATGTTTACATGTTCT
This sequence comes from Bombina bombina, assembly GCF_027579735.1. Taxonomy (NCBI): domain Eukaryota; kingdom Metazoa; phylum Chordata; class Amphibia; order Anura; family Bombinatoridae; genus Bombina; species Bombina bombina. Next base: position 501,593,011 of record NC_069502.1, read on the forward strand.
TTGCTTTTTTTGCAAGTTATAGGGCCATAAATACAAGTAGCACTTTGCTATTTCCAAACCACTTTTTTCCAAAATTAGCGCTAGTTACATTAGAACACTAATATCTTTCAGGAATCCCTGAATATCCCTTGACATGTATATATTTTTTTTATTAGACATCTCAAAGTATTGATCTAGGACAATTTTGGTATATTTCATACCACCATTTCACCGCCAAATGCGATCAAATACAAAAAATCGTTCACTTTTTCACAAATTTTTTCACAAACTTTCGGTTTCTCACTGAAATTATTTACAAACAACTTGTGCAATTATGGCATAAATGGTTGTAAATTCTTCTCTGGGATCCCCTTTGTTCAGAAATAGCAGACATATATGGCTTTGGCGTTGCTTTTTGGTAATTAGAAGGCCGCTAAATGCCACTGCGCACCACAAGTATATTATGCCCAGCAGTTAAGGGGTTAATTAGGGAGCTTTTAGGGAGCTTGTAGGGTTAATTTTAGCTTTAGTGTAGTATAGTAGACAACCCCAAGTATTGATCTAGGCACATTTTGGTATATTTCATGCCACCATTTCACCGCCAAATGCGATCAAATTGAAAAAAAAGTTAAATTTTTCACAATTTTAGGTTTCTCACTGAAATAATTTACAAACAGCTTGTGCAATTATGGCACAAATGGTTGTAAATACTTGTCTGGGATAATCTTTGTTCAGAAATAGCAGACATATATGACTTTGGCGTTGCTTTCTGGTAATTAGAAGGCCGCTAAATCCTGCTGCGCCTCACACGTGTATTATGGCTAGCAGTGAATGGGGTTAATTAGGGAGTTTGTAGGGAGCTTGCAGGGTTAATTTTAGCTTTAGTGTAGAGATCAGCCTCCCACCTGACACATCCCACCCCCTGATCCCTCCCAAACAGCTCCCTTCCCTCCCCCACCCCACAATTGTCCCCGCCATCTTAAGTACTGGCAGAAAGTCTGCCAGTACTAAAATAAAAGGGTTTTTAAAAAAAAAAAAAAAAATTTTTTTTAGCATATTTACATATGCTAGGGTGTAGGATCCCCCCCTTAGCCCCCAACCTCCCTGATCCCCCCCAAAACCTCTCTCTAACCCTCCCCTCTGCCTCATTGGGGGCCATCTTGGGTACTGGCAGCTGTCTGCCAGTACCCAGTTTGCAAAAAAAAAGTGCTTTTTTTATTTTTGTTTGGCTTTTTTCTGTAGTGTAGCTTCCCCCCCAACACAGACAAACCCCCACCACCTTGCTGAAATATTTAGACATTTAAACATTTTTAACATTTTTTATTAATAAATTTTCTGTAGCGTAGCGGTTCCCACCCGCTCCCTCCCCGTGCACGTGCAAGTGCCCGCCCCCCGCCCTCCCGTGCACGCGCGCGCATCCGTGCGTGCCCCCGCTCATCCCCGCCCACGATCCCGCCCCCCCTGCACATAACCAGGGCCATCGATGGCCGCCACCCCGCCTCCCGGTCCGGCTCCCACCCACCAACGCAGGGAGCCACCGATCTCCGGTGCAGAGAGGGCCACAGAGTGGCTCTCTCTGCACCGGATGGCTTAAAAAGGTTATTGCAGGATGCCTCCATATCGAGGCATAACTGCAATAACCGGAAAGCAGCTGGAAGCGAGCGGGATCGCTTCCAGCTGCTTTCCACACCGAGGACGTGCAGGGTACGTCCTCAGGCGTTAACTGCCTTTTTTTTAAGGACGTACCCTGCACGTCCTCGGTCGTTAAGGGGTTAAGGGCTATTGGTAGTTTAGTTTAGGATGAGGTTTTTTTATTTTGGGGGGCTTTTTTATTTTGATAGGGCTATTAGATTAGGTGAAATTAGTTTAAATATCTTGTAATTTGTTTCTTATTTTGTGTAATTTAGTGTTTATTTGTTTTTGTAATTTAGGTAATTTATTTAATTTAGTTAATTGTATTTAAATTAGGTAATTTATTTAATTGTAGTGTAAGGTTAGGTTTTAGTGTAACTCAGTGTAACTCAGGTAAGGTTTTATTATACAGGTAAATTTGTATTTATTTTAGCTAGGTAGTTAATAAATAGTTAATAACTATTTAGTAACTATTCTACCTAGTTAAAATAAATACAAACTTGCCTGTAAAATAAAAATAAACCCTAAGCTAGATACAATGTAACTATTAGTTATATTGTAGCTATCTTAGGGTTTATTTTATAGGTAAGTATTTGGTTTTAAATAGAAATTATTTAGTTAATGATTGGAATTTTTAGTTAGATTTACTTTAATTATATTTAGGTTAAGGGGTGTTAGGGTTAGGGTTAGACTTAGCTTTAGGGGTTAATAAATTTAGAATAGTGGTGGCGACGTTGGGGGCAGCAGATTAGGGGTTAATAAATGTAGGTAGGTGTGGGTGATGTTAGGGGCAACAGATTATTTTCGAGGTGGGAGTGTGGCAGTTTAGGGGTTAATATGTTTATTATAGTGGCAGCGATGTTGGGGTGGCAGATTAGGGGTTAATAAGTGTAGGTAGGTTGTGGCAACATTGGGGGAGGGAGATTAGTGGTTAATAAATATAATGTAGGTATCGGCGATGTTGGGGGCAGCAGATTAGGGGTTAATAAGTATGTAGGTGGCGGCAATGTCCAGAGTGGCAGATTAGGGGTTAATAAATATAATGTAGGTGTCGGCGATGTCGGGGGCAGCAGATTAGGGGTAATAAGTGTAAGATTAGGGGTGTTTAGACTCGGGGTTCATGTTAGTGTGTTAGATGTAAACATAAATTTAGTTTCCCCATAGGACTCAATAGGGCTGTCTTACGGAGCTTTATGCTGATTTATTGCAGGTGTTAGGCTTTTTTCAGCCGGCTCTCCCCATTGATGTCTATGGGGAAATCATGCACGAGCACGTAGAACCAGCTCACCGCTGACTTAAGCAGCGCTGATATTGGAGTGCGGTATGGAGCTCAATTTTGCTCTACGTTCACTTCTTGCCTTTTAACGCCAGGTTTATAAAAACCTGTAATACCAGCGCTGTAGGTAAGTGAGCGGTGACAATAATGTGTAAGTTAGTACCGCGCCCCTCATAACGCAAAACTCGTAATCTGTCCGAGATAGTTTGCATTTGGCCAGATGATGGTACTTAAATATTCATAGATATTATAGCTTTAAATTTGTTTGAACTATTTCAAGCCATCCAGGTTGAATTAAATCAGCAACTTAGTGGGTCGTGAGACAGGAAGGTCTATAACATTGCAAATACCGAATCTCATACAGGTCATAAACATTTTAGAAATGTAGTTTATGCAATGAAAGTGGTTGTATTGTTTTGATATTTGTTGATAGACCTACATTCCTAACTGACCTTATTTAATTCACTGATTTTATTTCATGTTATTTTTTAATAAATAGTGATTTAAAATGTACCCATTGTTCCAGTATATTAATCCACATCGGAACTCTCAGTAGAGGAGAGAATGCAAGCTATTGGCTGGAATGCAATGCAGAGAAGAAAACACTTAGAGGATATAAGAACCCTGCCTAACTAGTGATTTCCCCTCCTAGAAAACGTGATGTGCAAAAGCAGATGTTAGTTTAACATCAAAAGATAGTATATAGTGAAGTTGCCTGAGATTTATACCAAATCAGGTGAAATTTATGTTTCCAATGTAAGGAAGTAGAAAATGTGTCAAAGTGAATCCACTCTAATAAAGTCAAAGTAACAATTTAATAAAATACAGATATAAATATATCCTCTAAAACATAAAACATAATAAAAGGGACGTCTCCCTTATAACAATTATTAGCTATAAATTTGTTAAGTGACAGTGGTAAAACTTAGCTAAAATAAAGTACTTGCACTTTAAAGATGAGCGAATAGCCTTGGCCTCAGGCTATGGAGATATCTTGACAGAATTTAAAATATGAATGCGGTATTCGCACTCACTTAGAGAACAAACAAAGAGCGCTTTTAGCAATAGCAAGGAGACCAAACACAGCGTGTTGTTTAGCGGCTAAGCTCACTGTTTGTGTGTGGTGAGGCGTTACCGACTGTGAGTGGGTGGTGGCTTTTACGTGATACCTCTGACGTCACATGTAGACTTTTAAATGTCTGAAGCAGACGGAGGAGCTTATGTGGATAGAAACTTATTAGAAGTGCAATATTGCAAACAAATAGTTCAGTTTCCTTGGTATTAACCCCTATTCCTTAGCAGACAAGAAGGTCCTGGGGGAAAAATATAGATGATCTTGGCGGTCACAAATTGTGACTATGTTCTCTCTGTATCGATTGTTGTGATGATGATCGATTGTGGAGATGAAATACTTGACTGATGAAATGTATTGATGGGCTTGGCGGTCGCAGGTAGCGACTAAAGAGTTTTTGTTATTCTTGTTATAGATATTATAAACAACAAAGCCCAAAACACTTTAGCAAATAAATGGGTTTGTTTTCTTTATGTAGACCCCTATTCCTTAGCATCAAAGGAAGTCCTGGGGGAAATTTGCAGATAATCTTGGCGGTTACAAATTGTGACTATATTCCTTTTCTCCTTTGTTAGAGGTGGTATATAAGGTAGAAAAAACTCCACATTAGCTTATGATTATGTAGATGGTCTTTGCGGTCGCTGCTAGCAACTTATAGAGTTCTTGTTTGTACCATTAAAGGCACAGCACACAAAGTCCTTAATAAAAGCAATTCTTATGCAAATAATTAATTAATGGAGGTGACAACAGTGTCAAGGTCAACGCGTTTCGCCCTTAGGCTTTATCAAGACATGTGTGTCTGTGTCACCTCAAAATATTTAAATGCTAACAACTTATCTGATTGGATATTAGAGAAAGGTAATTAAAGGTGGATTGAAGAAATAGAAGGATTTCAAATTTTAAGGTGGAAATCACATAATACATGAACATAGGAGTATGTTATAAGACATGTCATGGAAACATGGAAAATATGTGTGACATTGTTTGACATAATAAAATGGCAGGGAGGAATTAAATATATATCTCTGTAAATTTAGATTATGATATAGAATAGTAAAATTTAAATTATATATGTCCCTAAAAAAGCACACCTAATTTATAGTTTTCATCAAAGTATACCTAATTTATAACTTTCATCTAAATCACGAGATTAGAGAAATTATGGCATTATTTATCTGGACAAATTATATATCCAACAGTAAATGATTACTGCTTGAGAGGAAAATTATAAAATATTTAAACTAATTACACCTAAACTAATAGCCCTATCACAATAAAAAAAGCCCCCCCCCCCCCAAAATAAAAAAACCCTAGCCTAAACTAAACTTTTGCAGGGCATTGCCCCAAAGTAATCAGCTCTTTTACCTGTAAAAAAAAATTCAAACAACCCCCCAACAGTAAAACCCACCACCCACACAACCAACCCCCAAATAAAATACTATCTAAAAAAACCTAATCTCCCCATTGCCCTGAAAAGGTTTCATCCAAACCGGGCGAAGTGGTCCACCAGACGGGCAGAAGTCTTCATCCAGATGGCAACTTCTATCTTCATCCATCCGGCGCGGAGCGGGTCCATCTTCAAGACATCCGACACGGAGCATCCTCTTCATCCGATGACTAAAGCTGAATAAAGGTACCTTTAAGTGATGTCATCCAAGATGGCGTCCCTTAGATTCTGATTGGCTGATAGAATTCTATCAACCAATCGGAATTAAGGTAGAAAAAATCCAATCAGCCAATAGGATTAAGCTTGCATTCTATTGGCTGTTCCAATCAGCCAATAGAATGCGAGCTCAATCCTATTGGCTGATTGCATCAGCCAATAGGAATCTAAGGGATGCCATCTTGGATGACGTCACTTAAATGTACCTTCATTCAGCTTTAGTCATCAGATGAAGAGGATGCTCCGCTTCGGATGTCTTGAAGATGGACCCGCTCCGCGCCGGATGGATGAAGATAGAAGTTGCCGTCTGGATGAAGACTTCTGCCCGTCTGGTGGACCACTTCGCCCGGTTTGGATGAAGACTTCTCCCGGCTTCGTTGAGGACTTCGGCCCTGCTTGGATGAAGACGTCTCCCGGGAAGTCGATCTTCAGGGGGTTAGTGTTAGGTTTTTTTACGGGTGTATTGGGTGGGTTTTATTTTAAGGTTAGGAACTTTGGGCCTGCAAAAGAGCTAACTGCCCTTTTAAGGGCAATGCCCATCCAAATGCCCTTTTCAGGGCAATGGGGAGATTAGTTTTTTTTAGATAGTATTTTTTTTTTTTCTTGCATTAAGTTTTTTTATTGAGGTATTTAGCAAGACAATACACAGACATAAGCTGAAACATATGTTACTTCTAAATAGACATATCTGATAACATAAGTAAATCATGACAATCATTTTCATATTAAACATAACAAACTCCAAAACTAACCTGTACCAAACATATATATGGTATGATTTACATTGATACCTCGAAATTTTTTATTTGTTGTGAGATATTGCTATAGTACCTTTTTATCAAGATCTGCAACCTATTAGGATGAAACTTTAATCTGGTATATACAGAAAATTGCCTTAGTTGAAAAAGGTACTGTATAAGATATTAATTGTAACCTTAGCTCCTATGAAATGAATATAAGACACAATCAATACCAGGAGCGGATTAATACCGCTAAATATTCACTACAGAGGGTGAAATTGAAAATATAGTACTGTATAAATACAGTTGTGGGAAAGGGACAACACTCAAGTTAATGTCACTAAATACAAAAAGTGAAATAAGAACATATAGATTAAAACATAAAGAATATAATGATTTGTTTGCTATAAATGTTAGATGTCTCCTAACTAAGACCCATGTACCCACTGCAACTAATCTGAAATGCTATTGTGGCTAAACATGGCTCCTTGTCTAATGTTACATATTATTTAATGCCTAGGGTTATACAACAAGACCCCTCAACTCTCGCCGGCTGAGAGAGGGAGGTTGTGTTTTTTCTATGAGCTTGTGAGCCATACATAAAATGAGCAGATCTCCGTCTGCAATAGTAATACTAAAAAATTGTGGGTAACATGAGATCAGTATTTAGCTTAAATGTAGCATGGAAGAATGACATAACAATAATGGAATATACATAGCAAACAAAAAAGAACATTCCTATGACACATAGTATAGACTACTAATGTTAAAGCATTATAGAATAGGTGATGAACTTACAGAACAAAAACGTATGATTAGATATGTAAATAGGGACTAAGAGTGAACTCAGCAAGACCAAACAGATACCACCATTAAAACAAGCATGATAATTCCTATGGCACTGGATAATTGGGGGTACTTATGCCTTAATAATTGAAGCTGTTGTGACTACCAGTATGAACTGCACTTATTTGCCCCTGGCTAATAAGGATTAAAGCTTATATTTAACATGAGAGTACATACAAAGTGGGAAAAGTGCATGGAGCAAAACTGACTGGGCAATGAGACACACAAATAAATAGATTAGTGCGTTGATTCCACTTGCAAAGTCACTGTTTCCGATATTAGGGCTTAGCAAACTATCCCCAATCATACATCAGGTAACCAGCCAAAGCTCACCCTATGCCCATCCTGAGGAATGATTCCGGTAAGCATCCTATATGCATGCAGTCACTACTGCCAAGCACATTTAACCGCAGCCATCATATAGCAGCGGAGACACGCTGCACAGTCTCAATGTTATTTAGAGCTGCAGAATATGTCCTCCCCGGACTGCGGAAGTCGGCCCGCACCTCCCCGGCCTCCGAAGAAAGCGGAGGTATGCACTGCAATATTTCTCCTGTAGAGCAGGCTATAGGCAGGTGAGTGGTAGTACTCCATAACTGGGGATTGCAAAAATTCACCCCAGGGGTTCCGGGCACAGCTGTATCCCAAGGGCTGGCTGAAACTGTGGTGCAACACTTCAGGAGCATCTGGATCTTTGCTCATGGTCGGAGTGACCCCGCAGACAATCTCGAGGTGAGATTCTAACGGCTGCAGCGGTGGCGCCATCTTCATAGGTATATCCCGCCTAGGTTTTTTTAGATAGTATTTTATTTGGGGGTTGGTTGTGTGGGTGGTGGGTTTTACTGTTGGGGGGCTGTTTGAATTTTTTTTTACAGGTAAAAGAGCTGATTACTTTGGGGCAATGCCCTGCAAAAGGCCATTTTAAGGGCTATTGGTAGTTTAGTTTAGACTAGGGGTTTTTTTTATATTTTTTTGGGGGGGGGGGGCTTTTTTTATTTTAATAGGGCTATTAGATTAGGTGTAATTAGTTTAAATATCTGTAATTTGTTTATTATTTTCTGTAATTTAGTGTGGGTTTTTTTTGTACTTTAGCTAATTTAATTTAGGTAATTGTATTTAATTTAGTTAATTTATTTAATTATAGTGTAGTGTTAGGTGTTAGTGTAACTTAGGTTAGTTTTTATTTTACAGGTACTTTTGTCGTTATTTTAGCTAGGTAGTTATTAAATAGTTAATAACTATTTAATAACTATTCTACCTAGTTAAAATAAATACAAACTTGCCTGTAAAATAAAAATAAACCCTAAGATAGCTACACTGTAACTATTAGTTATATTGTAGCTAGCATAAGGTTTATTTTATAGGTAAGTATTTAGTTTTAAATAGGAATTATTTAGTTAATGATAGTAATATTTATTTAGCTTTATTGTAATTATATTTGTTAGGGGGTGTTAGGGTTAGGGTTAGACTTAGGTTTAGGGGTTAATAACTTTAATATAGTGGTGGCGATGTTGGGGGCTGCAGATTAGGGGTTAATAAATGTAGGTAGGTTGCGGCGACATTGGGGGTGGCAAATTAGGGGTTAATAAATAGTATGTAGGTGTCGGCGATGTTGGGGGCAGCAGATTAGGGGTTAATACATATAATGTAGGTGGCAGAGGTGTCCGGAGAGGAAGATTAGGGGTTAATAATTATAATGTAGGTGTCGGCGATGTTGGGGGCAGCAGATTAGGGGTTAATACATATAATGTAGGTGGCAGAGGTGTGCGGAGCGGAAGATTAGGGGTTAATAATTATATTATATAGGTGTAAAATTAGGGGTGTTTATTCTCGGGGTTCATGTTAGGGTGTTCGGTGTACACATAAAATGTGTTTTCCCATAGGAATCAATGGGGCTGCATTACTGAGTTTTACACTGCTTTTTTGCAGGTGTTAGACTTTTTCTCAGCCGGCTCTCCCCGTTAATTCCTATGACTTATGCAGCGCTGGTATTGGAGTGTGGTAATGAGCAAAATTTTGCTCAATGCTCACTTCTTGTCTTTTAACAACGGGTTTCTGAAAACTTGTAATACCAGCGCTGCATGCAAGTGAGCGGTGAGACAAAACTGCTCGTTAGCACTGCATAGCCTCTAACACAAAACTCGTAATCTGGGCCACAGTATCCATCATTAAAGGGATAGTAAACACAAATGTATTATTTAATGATTCAGATAGAGCATGCAATTTTAAGCATCTTTCTAATTTACTCCTATTATCAACTTTCTTTGTTCTCTTGGTATCTTTATTTGAATGCAAACTTAGGAGCCAGCCCATTTTTTGTTCAATACCTGGGTAGTGCTTGCTGATTGGTAGCTACATTTACCCACCAATCAGCAAGCACAACCCAGGTGCTGAAACAAAATGGGCTGGCTCCTAAGCTTAACATTCCTGCTTTTCAAATAAAGATACCAAGAGAATGAAGACAATTTGATAATAGGAGTCAATTAGAAAGATGCTTAAAATTGCATGTTCTATCTGAAGCTTGAAAGAAAAAAAATTGAGTTTACTATCCTTTTTACATATACACAGGTATTGATCTCTCTGGTAATTTTCCCAACATACTGAAAGTGACATTTTGTTGGTGCCTATAAGAGTTATGGCATGGTAATGAAGCGGCTTAACCCCTTAATGACAACTGACGTACCAGGTACGTCATGCATTAACAAGTAGTTAATGACAATGGACGTACCTGGTACGTCAGTTGTCTAGGAGAGTGCTGGAAGCGATCGCAATCGCTTCCAGCAGCTCTCAGGGTATTGGAGGCATCCTGCAATACCTTTTTAGAAGACTCCGATGCAGAGAGGGCCACTCTGTGGCCCTCTCTGCACCGGTAGTTCGTTGGTGGGTGGGAGCGCAACAGGGAGGTGGGTGGGCGTCCCATCGCTACCCGGCATCCGGTTCCTAGAAGTGCAATGTGCACGCCGGGTGCCGGGAGCACGCGAGGGCGCGCGTGCGCGTGCGCATTAGCTGGCCACTGACACCAATGAGGGAAGAGGGGGGGGGGGAATATATATTTTTTTAAATCATATAAAAGGATCTGGGAGGGGGAGGGGGGTAGGGGTATTGTGGGGGGCTGCTACACTACAGAAAACCCCCCAAAAAAGAAAAAAAGCAGAAAATACTTATATGTTTTTGTGCAAATTGGGTACTGGCAGACAGCTGCCAGTACCCAAGATGGCCGCAATTAGATAGGGGAGAGGGTTAGAGAGCTGGGGGGGGGATCATGGAGGTTGGGGCTAAGGCAGGAGTCCATCACAGCTAAAATATTTTATTTTTTTTATTAAAAAAAAAACAAAACTAGTTTTATTTAGTACTGGCAGACTTTCTGCCAGTACTTAAGATGGCGGGGACATTTGTGGGGTGGGGGAGGGAAGAGAGCTGTTTGGGAGGGGTCAGGGGGTGGGATGTGTCAGGTGGGAGGCTGATCTCTACCCTAAAGCTAAAATTAACCCTGCAAGCTCCCTACAACCTACCTAATTAACCCCTTCACTGCTGGGCATAATTTACGTGTGGTGCGCAGCAGCATTTAGCGGCCTTCTAATTACAAAAAAGCAATGCCAAAGCCATATAAGTCTGCTATTTCTGAACAAAGGGGATCCCAAAGAAGCTTTTACAACAATTTGTGCCATAATAGCACAAGCTGTTTGTAAATAATTTCAGTGAGAAACCTAAAATTGTGAAAAATGTAAAGTTTTTTTTTTTATTTGCTCGCATTTGGCGGTGAAATGGTGGAATAAAATATACCAAAATGTGCCTAGATCAGTACTTTGGGTTGTCTTCTAACAAAAAATATATACATGTCAAGGGATATTCAGGTATTCCTGACAGATATCAGGGTTCCAATGTAACTAGCGCTAATTTTGAAAAAAAGTGGTTTGGAAATAGCGAAGTGCTACTTGTATTTATGGCCCTATAACTTGCAAAAAAATCTAAGAACATGTAAACATTGGGTATTTCTAGACTGATGAAATGTATTGATGGGCTTGGCGGTCGCAGGTAGCGACTAAAGAGTTCTTGTTATTCTTGTTATAGATATTATAAACAACAAAGCCCAAAACACTTTAGCAAATAAATGGGTTTGTTTTCTTTATGTAGACCCCTATTCCTTAGCATCAAAGGAAGTCCTGGGGGAAATTTGCAGATAATCTTGGCGGTTACAAATTGTGACTATATTCCTTTTCTCCTTTGTTAGAGGTGGTATATAAGGTAGAAAAAACTCCACATTAGCTTATGATTATGTAGATGGTCTTTGCGGTCGCTGCTAGCAACTTATAGAGTTCTTGTTTGTACCATTAAAGGCACAGCACACAAAGTCCTTAATAAAAGCAATTCTTATGCAAATAATTAATTAATGGAGGTGACAACAGTGTCAAGGTCAACGCGTTTCGCCCTTAGGCTTTATCAAGACATGTGTGTCTGTGTCACCTCAAAATATTTAAATGCTAACAACTTATCTGATTGGATATTAGAGAAAGGTAATTAAAGGTGGATTGAAGAAATAGAAGGATTTCAAATTTTAAGGTGGAAATCACATAATACATGAACATAGGAGTATGTTATAAGACATGTCATGGAAACATGGAAAATATGTGTGACATTGTTTGACATAATAAAATGGCAGGGAGGAATTAAATATATATCTCTGTAAATTTAGATTATGATATAGAATAGTAAAATTTAAATTATATATGTCCCTAAAAAAGCACACCTAATTTATAGTTTTCATCAAAGTATACCTAATTTATAACTTTCATCTAAATCACGAGATTAGAGAAATTATGGCATTATTTATCTGGACAAATTATATATCCAACAGTAAATGATTACTGCTTGAGAGGAAAATTATAAAATATTTAAACTAATTACACCTAAACTAATAGCCCTATCACAATAAAAAAAGCCCCCCCCCCCCCAAAATAAAAAAACCCTAGCCTAAACTAAACTTTTGCAGGGCATTGCCCCAAAGTAATCAGCTCTTTTACCTGTAAAAAAAAATTCAAACAACCCCCCAACAGTAAAACCCACCACCCACACAACCAACCCCCAAATAAAATACTATCTAAAAAAACCTAATCTCCCCATTGCCCTGAAAAGGTTTCATCCAAACCGGGCGAAGTGGTCCACCAGACGGGCAGAAGTCTTCATCCAGATGGCAACTTCTATCTTCATCCATCCGGCGCGGAGCGGGTCCATCTTCAAGACATCCGACACGGAGCATCCTCTTCATCCGATGACTAAAGCTGAATAAAGGTACCTTTAAGTGATGTCATCCAAGATGGTGTCCCTTAGATTCTGATTGGCTGATAGAATTCTATCAACCAATCGGAATTAAGGTAGAAAAAATCCAATCAGCCAATAGGATTAAGCTTGCATTCTATTGGCTGTTCCAATCAGCCAATAGAATGCGAGCTCAATCCTATTGGCTGATTGCATCAGCCAATAGGAATCTAAGGGATGCCATCTTGGATGACGTCACTTAAATGTACCTTCATTCAGCTTTAGTCATCAGATGAAGAGGATGCTCCGCTTCGGATGTCTTGAAGATGGACCCGCTCCGCGCCGGATGGATGAAGATAGAAGTTGCCGTCTGGATGAAGACTTCTGCCCGTCTGGTGGACCACTTCGCCCGGTTTGGATGAAGACTTCTCCCGGCTTCGTTGAGGACTTCGGCCCTGCTTGGATGAAGACGTCTCCCGGGAAGTCGATCTTCAGGGGGTTAGTGTTAGGTTTTTTTACGGGTGTATTGGGTGGGTTTTATTTTAAGGTTAGGAACTTTGGGCCTGCAAAAGAGCTAACTGCCCTTTTAAGGGCAATGCCCATCCAAATGCCCTTTTCAGGGCAATGGGGAGATTAGTTTTTTTTAGATAGTATTTTTTTTTTTTCTTGCATTAAGTTTTTTTATTGAGGTATTTAGCAAGACAATACACAGACATAAGCTGAAACATATGTTACTTCTAAATAGACATATCTGATAACATAAGTAAATCATGACAATCATTTTCATATTAAACATAACAAACTCCAAAACTAACCTGTACCAAACATATATATGGTATGATTTACATTGATACCTCGAAATTTTTTATTTGTTGTGAGATATTGCTATAGTACCTTTTTATCAAGATCTGCAACCTATTAGGATGAAACTTTAATCTGGTATATACAGAAAATTGCCTTAGTTGAAAAAGGTACTGTATAAGATATTAATTGTAACCTTAGCTCCTATGAAATGAATATAAGACACAATCAATACCAGGAGCGGATTAATACCGCTAAATATTCACTACAGAGGGTGAAATTGAAAATATAGTACTGTATAAATACAGTTGTGGGAAAGGGACAACACTCAAGTTAATGTCACTAAATACAAAAAGTGAAATAAGAACATATAGATTAAAACATAAAGAATATAATGATTTGTTTGCTATAAATGTTAGATGTCTCCTAACTAAGACCCATGTACCCACTGCAACTAATCTGAAATGCTATTGTGGCTAAACATGGCTCCTTGTCTAATGTTACATATTATTTAATGCCTAGGGTTATACAACAAGACCCCTCAACTCTCGCCGGCTGAGAGAGGGAGGTTGTGTTTTTTCTATGAGCTTGTGAGCCATACATAAAATGAGCAGATCTCCGTCTGCAATAGTAATACTAAAAAATTGTGGGTAACATGAGATCAGTATTTAGCTTAAATGTAGCATGGAAGAATGACATAACAATAATGAAATATACATAGCAAACAAAAAAGAACATTCCTATGACACATAGTATAGACTACTAATGTTAAAGCATTATAGAATAGGTGATGAACTTACAGAACAAAAACGTATGATTAGATATGTAAATAGGGACTAAGAGTGAACTCAGCAAGACCAAACAGATACCACCATTAAAACAAGCATGATAATTCCTATGGCACTGGATAATTGGGGGTACTTATGCCTTAATAATTGAAGCTGTTGTGACTACCAGTATGAACTGCACTTATTTGCCCCTGGCTAATAAGGATTAAAGCTTATATTTAACATGAGAGTACATACAAAGTGGGAAAAGTGCATGGAGCAAAACTGACTGGGCAATGAGACACACAAATAAATAGATTAGTGCGTTGATTCCACTTGCAAAGTCACTGTTTCCGATATTAGGGCTTAGCAAACTATCCCCAATCATACATCAGGTAACCAGCCAAAGCTCACCCTATGCCCATCCTGAGGAATGATTCCGGTAAGCATCCTATATGCATGCAGTCACTACTGCCAAGCACATTTAACCGCAGCCATCATATAGCAGCGGAGACACGCTGCACAGTCTCAATGTTATTTAGAGCTGCAGAATATGTCCTCCCCGGACTGCGGAAGTCGGCCGCACCTCCCCGGCCTCCGAAGAAAGCGGAGGTATGCACTGCAATATTTCTCCTGTAGAGCAGGCTATAGGCAGGTGAGTGGTAGTACTCCATAACTGGGGATTGCAAAAATTCACCCCAGGGGTTCCGGGCACAGCTGTATCCCAAGGGCTGGCTGAAACTGTGGTGCAACACTTCAGGAGCATCTGGATCTTTGCTCATGGTCGGAGTGACCCCGCAGACAATCTCGAGGTGAGATTCTAACGGCTGCAGCGGTGGCGCCATCTTCATAGGTATATCCCGCCTAGGTTTTTTTAGATAGTATTTTATTTGGGGGTTGGTTGTGTGGGTGGTGGGTTTTACTGTTGGGGGGCTGTTTGAATTTTTTTTTACAGGTAAAAGAGCTGATTACTTTGGGGCAATGCCCTGCAAAAGGCCATTTTAAGGGCTATTGGTAGTTTAGTTTAGACTAGGGTTTTTTTTTATTTTTTTTTGGGGGGGGGCTTTTTTTATTTTAATAGGGCTATTAGATTAGGTGTAATTAGTTTAAATATCTGTAATTTGTTTATTATTTTCTGTAATTTAGTGTGGGTTTTTTTTGTACTTTAGCTAATTTAATTTAGGTAATTGTATTTAATTTAGTTAATTTATTTAATTATAGTGTAGTGTTAGGTGTTAGTGTAACTTAGGTTAGTTTTTATTTTACAGGTACTTTTGTCGTTATTTTAGCTAGGTAGTTATTAAATAGTTAATAACTATTTAATAACTATTCTACCTAGTTAAAATAAATACAAACTTGCCTGTAAAATAAAAATAAACCCTAAGATAGCTACACTGTAACTATTAGTTATATTGTAGCTAGCATAAGGTTTATTTTATAGGTAAGTATTTAGTTTTAAATAGGAATTATTTAGTTAATGATAGTAATATTTATTTAGCTTTATTGTAATTATATTTGTTAGGGGGTGTTAGGGTTAGACTTAGGTTTAGGGGTTAATAACTTTAATATAGTGGTGGCGATGTTGGGGGCTGCAGATTAGGGGTTAATAAATGTAGGTAGGTTGCGGCGACATTGGGGGTGGCAAATTAGGGGTTAATAAATAGTATGTAGGTGTCGGCGATGTTGGGGGCAGCAGATTAGGGGTTAATACATATAATGTAGGTGGCAGAGGTGTCCGGAGAGGAAGATTAGGGGTTAATAATTATAATGTAGGTGTCGGCGATGTTGGGGGCAGCAGATTAGGGGTTAATACATATAATGTAGGTGGCAGAGGTGTGCGGAGCGGAAGATTAGGGGTTAATAATTATATTATATAGGTGTAAAATTAGGGGTGTTTATTCTCGGGGTTCATGTTAGGGTGTTCGGTGTACACATAAAATGTGTTTTCCCATAGGAATCAATGGGGCTGCATTACTGAGTTTTACACTGCTTTTTTGCAGGTGTTAGACTTTTTCTCAGCCGGCTCTCCCCGTTAATTCCTATGACTTATGCAGCGCTGGTATTGGAGTGTGGTAATGAGCAAAATTTTGCTCAATGCTCACTTCTTGTCTTTTAACAACGGGTTTCTGAAAACTTGTAATACCAGCGCTGCATGCAAGTGAGCGGTGAGACAAAACTGCTCGTTAGCACTGCATAGCCTCTAACACAAAACTCGTAATCTGGGCCACAGTATCCATCATTAAAGGGATAGTAAACACAAATGTATTATTTAATGATTCAGATAGAGCATGCAATTTTAAGCATCTTTCTAATTTACTCCTATTATCAACTTTCTTTGTTCTCTTGGTATCTTTATTTGAATGCAAACTTAGGAGCCAGCCCATTTTTTGTTCAATACCTGGGTAGTGCTTGCTGATTGGTAGCTACATTTACCCACCAATCAGCAAGCACAACCCAGGTGCTGAAACAAAATGGGCTGGCTCCTAAGCTTAACATTCCTGCTTTTCAAATAAAGATACCAAGAGAATGAAGACAATTTGATAATAGGAGTCAATTAGAAAGATGCTTAAAATTGCATGTTCTATCTGAAGCTTGAAAGAAAAAAAATTGAGTTTACTATCCTTTTTACATATACACAGGTATTGATCTCTCTGGTAATTTTCCCAACATACTGAAAGTGACATTTTGTTGGTGCCTATAAGAGTTATGGCATGGTAATGAAGCGGCTTAACCCCTTAATGACAACTGACGTACCAGGTACGTCATGCATTAACAAGTAGTTAATGACAATGGACGTACCTGGTACGTCAGTTGTCTAGGAGAGTGCTGGAAGCGATCGCAATCGCTTCCAGCAGCTCTCAGGGTATTGGAGGCATCCTGCAATACCTTTTTAGAAGACTCCGATGCAGAGAGGGCCACTCTGTGGCCCTCTCTGCACCGGTAGTTCGTTGGTGGGTGGGAGCGCAACAGGGAGGTGGGTGGGCGTCCCATCGCTACCCGGCATCCGGTTCCTAGAAGTGCAATGTGCACGCCGGGTGCCGGGAGCGCGCGAGGGCGCGCGTGCGCGTGCGCATTAGCTGGCCACTGACACCAATGAGGGAAGAGGGGGGGGGGGAATATATATTTTTTTAAATCATATAAAAGGATCTGGGAGGGGGAGGGGGGTAGGGGTATTGTGGGGGGCTGCTACACTACAGAAAACCCCCCAAAAAAGAAAAAAAGCAGAAAATACTTATATGTTTTTGTGCAAATTGGGTACTGGCAGACAGCTGCCAGTACCCAAGATGGCCGCAATTAGATAGGGGAGAGGGTTAGAGAGCTGGGGGGGGGGATCATGGAGGTTGGGGCTAAGGCAGGAGTCCATCACAGCTAAAATATTTTATTTTTTTTATTAAAAAAAAAAAAAAACTCCTTTTATTTAGTACTGGCAGACTTTCTGCCAGTACTTAAGATGGCGGGGACATTTGTGGGGTGGGGGAGGGAAGAGAGCTGTTTGGGAGGGGTCAGGGGGTGGGATGTGTCAGGTGGGAGGCTGATCTCTACCCTAAAGCTAAAATTAACCCTGCAAGCTCCCTACAACCTACCTAATTAACCCCTTCACTGCTGGGCATAATTTACGTGTGGTGCGCAGCAGCATTTAGCGGCCTTCTAATTACAAAAAAGCAATGCCAAAGCCATATAAGTCTGCTATTTCTGAACAAAGGGGATCCCAAAGAAGCTTTTACAACAATTTGTGCCATAATAGCACAAGCTGTTTGTAAATAATTTCAGTGAGAAACCTAAAATTGTTAAAAATGTAAAGGTTTTTTTTTATTTGCTCGCATTTGGCGGTGAAATGGTGGAATAAAATATACCAAAATGTGCCTAGATCAGTACTTTGGGTTGTCTTCTAACAAAAAATATATACATGTCAAGGGATATTCAGGTATTCCTGACAGATATCAGGGTTCCAATGTAACTAGCGCTAATTTTGAAAAAAAGTGGTTTGGAAATAGCGAAGTGCTACTTGTATTTATGGCCCTATAACTTGCAAAAAAATCTAAGAACATGTAAACATTGGGTATTTCTAGACTGATGAAATGTATTGATGGGCTTGGCGGTCGCAGGTAGCGACTAAAGAGTTCTTGTTATTCTTGTTATAGATATTATAAACAACAAAGCCCAAAACACTTTAGCAAATAAATGGGTTTGTTTTCTTTATGTAGACCCCTATTCCTTAGCATCAAAGGAAGTCCTGGGGGAAATTTGCAGATAATCTTGGCGGTTACAAATTGTGACTATATTCCTTTTCTCCTTTGTTAGAGGTGGTATATAAGGTAGAAAAAACTCCACATTAGCTTATGATTATGTAGATGGTCTTTGCGGTCGCTGCTAGCAACTTATAGAGTTCTTGTTTGTACCATTAAAGGCACAGCACACAAAGTCCTTAATAAAAGCAATTCTTATGCAAATAATTAATTAATGGAGGTGACAACAGTGTCAAGGTCAACGCGTTTCGCCCTTAGGCTTTATCAAGACATGTGTGTCTGTGTCACCTCAAAATATTTAAATGCTAACAACTTATCTGATTGGATATTAGAGAAAGGTAATTAAAGGTGGATTGAAGAAATAGAAGGATTTCAAATTTTAAGGTGGAAATCACATAATACATGAACATAGGAGTATGTTATAAGACATGTCATGGAAACATGGAAAATATGTGTGACATTGTTTGACATAATAAAATGGCAGGGAGGAATTAAATATATATCTCTGTAAATTTAGATTATGATATAGAATAGTAAAATTTAAATTATATATGTCCCTAAAAAAGCACACCTAATTTATAGTTTTCATCAAAGTATACCTAATTTATAACTTTCATCTAAATCACGAGATTAGAGAAATTATGGCATTATTTATCTGGACAAATTATATATCCAACAGTAAATGATTACTGCTTGAGAGGAAAATTACAAAATATTTAAACTAATTACACCTAAACTAATAGCCCTATCACAATAAAAAAAGCCCCCCCCCCAAAATAAAAAAAACCCTAGCCTAAACTAAACTTTTGCAGGGCATTGCCCCAAAGTAATCAGCTCTTTTACCTGTAAAAAAAAATTCAAACAACCCCCCAACAGTAAAACCCACCACCCACACAACCAACCCCCAAATAAAATACTATCTAAAAAAACCTAATCTCCCCATTGCCCTGAAAAGGTTTCATCCAAACCGGGCGAAGTGGTCCACCAGACGGGCAGAAGTCTTCATCCAGATGGCAACTTCTATCTTCATCCATCCGGCGCGGAGCGGGTCCATCTTCAAGACATCCGACACGGAGCATCCTCTTCATCCGATGACTAAAGCTGAATAAAGGTACCTTTAAGTGATGTCATCCAAGATGGCGTCCCTTAGATTCTGATTGGCTGATAGAATTCTATCAACCAATCGGAATTAAGGTAGAAAAAATCCAATCAGCCAATAGGATTAAGCTTGCATTCTATTGGCTGTTCCAATCAGCCAATAGAATGCGAGCTCAATCCTATTGGCTGATTGCATCAGCCAATAGGAATCTAAGGGATGCCATCTTGGATGACGTCACTTAAATGTACCTTCATTCAGCTTTAGTCATCAGATGAAGAGGATGCTCCGCTTCGGATGTCTTGAAGATGGACCCGCTCCGCGCCGGATGGATGAAGATAGAAGTTGCCGTCTGGATGAAGACTTCTGCCCGTCTGGTGGACCACTTCGCCCGGTTTGGATGAAGACTTCTCCCGGCTTCGTTGAGGACTTCGGCCCTGCTTGGATGAAGACGTCTCCCGGGAAGTCGATCTTCAGGGGGTTAGTGTTAGGTTTTTTTACGGGTGTATTGGGTGGGTTTTATTTTAAGGTTAGGAACTTTGGGCCTGCAAAAGAGCTAACTGCCTTTTTAAGGGCAATGCCCATCCAAATGCCCTTTTCAGGGCAATGGGGAGATTAGTTTTTTTTAGATAGTATTTTTTTTTTTTCTTGCATTAAGTTTTTTTATTGAGGTATTTAGCAAGACAATACACAGACATAAGCTGAAACATATGTTACTTCTAAATAGACATATCTGATAACATAAGTAAATCATGACAATCATTTTCATATTAAACATAACAAACTCCAAAACTAACCTGTACCAAACATATATATGGTATGATTTACATTGATACCTCGAAATTTTTTATTTGTTGTGAGATATTGCTATAGTACCTTTTTATCAAGATCTGCAACCTATTAGGATGAAACTTTAATCTGGTATATACAGAATATTGCCTTAGTTGAAAAAGGTACTGTATAAGATATTAATTGTAACCTTAGCTCCTATGAAATGAATATAAGACACAATCAATACCAGGAGCGGATTAATACCGCTAAATATTCACTACAGAGGGTGAAATTGAAAATATAGTACTGTATAAATACAGTTGTGGGATAGGGACAACACTCAAGTTAATGTCACTAAATACAAAAAGTGAAATAAGAACATATAGATTAAAACATAAAGAATATAATGATTTGTTTGCTATAAATGTTAGATGTCTCCTAACTAAGACCCATGTACCCACTGCAACTAATCTGAAATGCTATTGTGGCTAAACATGGCTCCTTGTCTAATGTTACATATTATTTAATGCCTAGGGTTATACAACAAGACCCCTCAACTCTCGCCGGCTGAGAGAGGGAGGTTGTGTTTTTTCTATGAGCTTGTGAGCCATACATAAAATGAGCAGATCTCCGTCTGCAATAGTAATACTAAAAAATTGTGGGTAACATGAGATCAGTATTTAGCTTAAATGTAGCATGGAAGAATGACATAACAATAATGAAATATACATAGCAAACAAAAAAGAACATTCTTATGACACATAGTATAGACTACTAATGTTAAAGCATTATAGAATAGGTGATGAACTTACAGAACAAAAACGTATGATTAGATATGTAAATAGGGACTAAGAGTGAACTCAGCAAGACCAAACAGATACCACCATTAAAACAAGCATGATAATTCCTATGGCACTGGATAATTGGGGGTACTTATGCCTTAATAATTGAAGCTGTTGTGACTACCAGTATGAACTGCACTTATTTGCCCCTGGCTAATAAGGATTAAAGCTTATATTTAACATGAGAGTACATACAAAGTGGGAAAAGTGCATGGAGCAAAACTGACTGGGCAATGAGACACACAAATAAATAGATTAGTGCGTTGATTCCACTTGCAAAGTCACTGTTTCCGATATTAGGGCTTAGCAAACTATCCCCAATCATACATCAGGTAACCAGCCAAAGCTCACCCTATGCCCATCCTGAGGAATGATTCCGGTAAGCATCCTATATGCATGCAGTCACTACTGCCAAGCACATTTAACCGCAGCCATCATATAGCAGCGGAGACACGCTGCACAGTCTCAATGTTATTTAGAGCTGCAGAATATGTCCTCCCCGGACTGCGGAAGTCGGCCGCACCTCCCTGGCCTCCGAAGAAAGCGGAGGTATGCACTGCAATATTTCTCCTGTAGAGCAGGCTATAGGCAGGTGAGTGGTAGTACTCCATAACTGGGGATTGCAAAAATTCACCCCAGGGGTTCCGGGCACAGCTGTATCCCAAGGGCTGGCTGAAACTGTGGTGCAACACTTCAGGAGCATCTGGATCTTTGCTCATGGTCGGAGTGACCCCGCAGACAATCTCGAGGTGAGATTCTAACGGCTGCAGCGGTGGCGCCATCTTCATAGGTATCTCCCGCCTAGGTTTTTTTAGATAGTGTTTTATTTGGGGGTTGGTTGTGTGGGTGGTGGGTTTTACTGTTGGGGGGCTGTTTGAATTTTTTTTTACAGGTAAAAGAGCTGATTACTTTGGGGCAATGCCCTGCAAAAGGCCATTTTAAGGGCTATTGGTAGTTTAGTTTAGACTAGGGTTTTTTTTTTTTTTTTTGGGGGGGGGGGCTTTTTTTATTTTAATAGGGCTATTAGATTAGGTGTAATTAGTTTAAATATCTGTAATTTGTTTATTATTTTCTGTAATTTAGTGTGGGTTTTTTTTGTACTTTAGCTAATTTAATTTAGGTAATTGTATTTAATTTAGTTAATTTATTTAATTATAGTGTAGTGTTAGGTGTTAGTGTAACTTAGGTTAGTTTTTATTTTACAGGTACTTTTGTCGTTATTTTAGCTAGGTAGTTATTAAATAGTTAATAACTATTTAATAACTATTCTACCTAGTTAAAATAAATACAAACTTGCCTGTAAAATAAAAATAAACCCTAAGATAGCTACAATGTAACTATTAGTTATATTGTAGCTAGCATAAGGTTTATTTTATAGGTAAGTATTTAGTTTTAAATAGGAATTATTTAGTTAATGATAGTAATATTTATTTAGCTTTATTGTAATTATATTTGTTAGGGGGTGTTAGGGTTAGGGTTAGACTTAGGTTTAGGGGTTAATAACTTTAATATAGTGGTGGCGATGTTGGGGGCTGCAGATTAGGGGTTAATAAATGTAGGTAGGTTGCGGCGACATTGGGGGTGGCAAATTAGGGGTTAATAAATAGTATGTAGGTGTCGGCGATGTTGGGGGCAGCAGATTAGGGGTTAATACATATAATGTAGGTGGCAGAGGTGTCCGGAGAGGAAGATTAGGGGTTAATAATTATAATGTAGGTGTCGGCGATGTTGGGGGCAGCAGATTAGGGGTTAATACATATAATGTAGGTGGCAGAGGTGTGCGGAGCGGAAGATTAGGGGTTAATAATTATATTATATAGGTGTAAAATTAGGGGTGTTTATTCTCGGGGTTCATGTTAGGGTGTTCGGTGTACACATAAAATGTGTTTTCCCATAGGAATCAATGGGGCTGCATTACTGAGTTTTACACTGCTTTTTTGCAGGTGTTAGACTTTTTCTCAGCCGGCTCTCCCCGTTAATTCCTATGACTTATGCAGCGCTGGTATTGGAGTGTGGTAATGAGCAAAATTTTGCTCAATGCTCACTTCTTGTCTTTTAACAACGGGTTTCTGAAAACTTGTAATACCAGCGCTGCATGTAAGTGAGCGGTGAGACAAAACTGCTCGTTAGCACTGCATAGCCTCTAACACAAAACTCGTAATCTGGGCCACAGTATCCATCATTAAAGGGATAGTAAACACAAATGTATTATTTAATGATTCAGATAGAGCATGCAATTTTAAGCATCTTTCTAATTTACTCCTATTATCAACTTTCTTTGTTCTCTTGGTATCTTTATTTGAATGCAAACTTAGGAGCCAGCCCATTTTTTGTTCAATACCTGGGTAGTGCTTGCTGATTGGTAGCTACATTTACCCACCAATCAGCAAGCACAACCCAGGTGCTGAAACAAAATGGGCTGGCTCCTAAGCTTAACATTCCTGCTTTTCAAATAAAGATACCAAGAGAATGAAGACAATTTGATAATAGGAGTCAATTAGAAAGATGCTTAAAATTGCATGTTCTATCTGAAGCTTGAAAGAAAAAAAATTGAGTTTACTATCCTTTTTACATATACACAGGTATTGATCTCTCTGGTAATTTTCCCAACATACTGAAAGTGACATTTTGTTGGTGCCTATAAGAGTTATGGCATGGTAATGAAGCGGCTTAACCCCTTAATGACAACTGACGTACCAGGTACGTCATGCATTAACAAGTAGTTAATGACAATGGACGTACCTGGTACGTCAGTTGTCTAGGAGAGTGCTGGAAGCGATCGCAATCGCTTCCAGCAGCTCTCAGGGTATTGCAGTGATGCCTCCATATGGAGGCATCCTGCAATACCTTTTTAGAAGACTCCGGTGCAGAGAGGGCCACACTGTGGCCCTCTCTGCACCGGTAGTTCGTTGGTGGGTGGGAGCGCAACAGGGAGGTGGGTGGGCGTCCCATCGCTACCCGGCATCCGGTTCCTAGAAGTGCAATGTGCACGCCGGGTGCCGGGAGCGCGCGGGGGCGCGCGTGCGCGTGCGCATTAGCTGGCCACTGACACCAATGAGGGAAGAGGGGGGGGGGAATATATATTTTTTTAAATCATATAAAAGGATCTGGGAGGGGGAGGGGGGTAGGGGTATTGTGGGGGGCTGCTACACTACAGAAAACCCCCCAAAAAAGAAAAAGAGCAGAAAATACTTATATGTTTTTGTGCAAATTGGGTACTGGCAGACAGCTGCCAGTACCCAAGATGGCCGCAATTAGATAGGGGAGAGGGTTAGAGAGCTGGGGGGGGGATCATGGAGGTTGGGGCTAAGGCAGGAGTCCATCACAGCTAAAATATTTTATTTTTTTTATTAAAAAAAAAAAAAACTCCTTTTATTTAGTACTGGCAGACTTTCTGCCAGTACTTAAGATGGCGGGGACATTTGTGGGGTGGGGGAGAGAAGAGAGCTGTTTGGGAGGGGTCAGGGGGTGGGATGTGTCAGGTGGGAGGCTGATCTCTACCCTAAAGCTAAAATTAACCCTGCAAGCTCCCTACAACCTACCTAATTAACCCCTTCACTGCTGGGCATAATTTACGTGTGGTGCGCAGCAGCATTTAGCGGCCTTCTAATTACAAAAAAGCAATGCCAAAGCCATATAAGTCTGCTATTTCTGAACAAAGGGGATCCCAAAGAAGCTTTTACAACAATTTGTGCCATAATAGCACAAGCTGTTTGTAAATAATTTCAGTGAGAAACCTAAAATTGTGAAAAATGTAAAGTTTTTTTTTTATTTGCTCGCATTTGGCGGTGAAATGGTGGAATAAAATATACCAAAATGTGCCTAGATCAGTACTTTGGGTTGTCTTCTAACAAAAAATATATACATGTCAAGGGATATTCAGGTATTCCTGACAGATATCAGGGTTCCAATGTAACTAGCGCTAATTTTGAAAAAAAGTGGTTTGGAAATAGCGAAGTGCTACTTGTATTTATGGCCCTATAACTTGCAAAAAAAGCTAAGAACATGTAAACATTGGGTATTTCTAAACTCAGGACAAAATTTAGAAACTATTTAGCATGGGTGTTTTTTGGTGATTGTAGATGTGTAACAGATTTTGGGGGTCAAAGTTAGAAAAAGTGTGTTTTTTTCCATTTTTTCCTCATATTTTATTATTTTTTTTTAGTAAATTATAAGATATGATGAAAATAATGGTATCTTTAGAAAGTCCATTTAATGGCGAGAAAAACGGTATATAATATGTGTGGGTACAGTAAATGAGTAAGAGGAAAATTACAGCTAAACACAAACACTGCAGAAATGTAAAAATAGCCATTGTCATTAAGGGTAAGAAAATTGAAAAATGGTCCGGTCATTAAGGGGTTAAATGGACATTAAACTGCTGTGCACAACTACAAAAGAAAAGTAACTACTCGCTATCTTATTGCATTTTCCTGCAGCTCTTTTTAAATTAGTTTTCCTGTTTTAATAGCTTGAAGGTGCAAGATACTGAAGCTCCGCCTCTTCATACTGGGCACCGCTATTTTGGAGCTCAAGTATTCTCACAGCCTGTGAAAGAATCAGTGAGCATTTACACATCAATGAGGTTGTCAACTTTTTGACAACAGTATAAAGTGCTTCAGGTTAGGGTGCATGTTACAGAGCAGGAAATATACAGTTTTGCAGCTGCTGCATTGCTATATATTATTGTTAGGTGCTTTTTAAAATATATTTTGTGTAACTTTAAAACTGTGGGGGAAAAAATAAAATTATAAAGCTTACATAAAGTATCATGCACACTAACCTGAAGCACATTATACAGCTGAAAAAAGTGGCAAATATTACTTATTTATGAAAGTGCATTGCTTTTGATACCGGCTGTGGGAATACTTGAGTTCCAAAATGGTGGCGCCCAATATGAATAGGTAGAGCTTCAGTATTTGGCACCTTTAAGCTATTAAAACAAGAGAACTGATTTGAAAAGAGCTGCAGTAACAAGATGAAATGCAATAACATACGGCCAGATTACGAGTTTTGCGTTAGAAGCTATGCGCTGCTAACAAGCAGTTTTCTCTCACCGCTCACCTACAGCGCTAGTATTATGGGTTTTTACAAACCCGGCGTTAATAGGCAATAAGTGAGCGTTGAGCAAAATTGTGCTCCTTACCGCACTCCAATACCAGCGCTGCTTAAGTCAGCAGTGAGCTGGTCATACGTGCTCGTGCACAAATTCCCCATAGGAATCAACGGGGAGAGCCGGCTGAGAAAAAGTCTAACACCTGCAAAAAAGCAGCGTAAAATTCAGTAATGCAGCCCTATTGATTCCTATGGGGAAACAAATTTTATGTTTACACCTAACACCCTAACATGAACCCTGAGTCTAAACACCCCTAATCTTACACTTATTAACCCCTAATCTGCTGCCCCCGACATCGTCGCCACCTACATTATACTTATTAACCCCTAATCTACCGCTCCAGACATCACTGCCACTATAATAAACATATTAACCCCTAAACCGCTGCACTCCCGCCTTGCAAACATTAGTTAAATATTATTAACCCCTAATCTGCCATCCCTAACGTCGCCGCCACCTACCTACATTTATTAACTCCTAATCTGCCGCCCCCAACGTCGCCGCCACTATACTAAATGTATAAACCCTAAACCTAAGTCTAACCCTAACACCCCCTAACTTAAATATAATTACAATAAATCTAAATAAAAATTAATATTATTAGCTAAATAATTCCTATTTAAAACTAAATACTTACCTATAAAATAAACCCAAAGCTAGCTACAATATAACTATTAGTTACATTGTAGCTAGCTTAGCATTTATTTTTATTTTACAGGCCAGTTTGTATTTATTTTAACTAGGTAGAATAGTAATTAAATAGTTATTAACTATTTAATAACTACCTAGCTAAAATAAATACAAATTTACCTGTAGAATAAAACCTAAGTTACAATAACACCTAACACTACACTACAATTAAATAAATTAACTAAATTAAAAACAATTAAATAAATTAAATTAGCTAAATCACAAAAAAAACTAAATTACAGAAAATAATAAACAAATTACAAGATATTTAAACTAATTACAATCTAATAGCCCTATCAAAATAAAAAAGCCCCCCCAAAATAAAAAAACCCTAGCCTAAACTAAACTACCAATAGCCCTTAAAAGAGCCTTTTGCGGGGCATTGCCCCAAAGAAATCAACTCTTTTGCCTGTTAAAAAAAAATACAAACAACCCCCCAACAGTAAAACCCACCACCCTCACAACCAACCCCACAAATAAAATACTAACTAAAAAAACCTAAGCTCCCCATTGCCTTGAAAAGGGCATTTGGATGGGCATTGCCCTTAAAAGGGCAGTTAGCTCTTTTGCGGCCCAAAGCCCTAACACTAACCCCCTGAAGATCGACTTACTGTTCTGAAGACCGGACATCCATCCTCAAGGAAGAGGCAGAAGTCTTCATCCAACCGGGCCGAAGTCCTCAACGAAGCCGGGAGAAGTCTTCATCCAAGCCGGGTGAAGTGGTTCTCCAGACAGGCAGAAGTCTTCATCCAGACGGCATCTTCTATCTTCATCCATCCGACGCGGAGCGGCTCCATCTTCAAGACATCCGACGTGGAGCATCCTCTTCATCCGGAGTTTTCTTACTGAATGGCGGTTCCTTTAAGTGACGTCATTCAAGATGGCGTCCCATAGATTCCGATTCCCATAGATTCCGATTGGCTGATAGAAATCAGCCAATCGGAATTAAGGTAGAAAAAATCCTATTGACTGATGCAATCAGCCAATAGGATTGAAGTTCAATCCTATTAGCTGATCCAAGATGCCGTCTGGATGAAGACTTCTCCCGGCTTCGTTGAGGATTTCGGCCCTGTTGGATGAAGACTTCTGCCGTTTCCTTGAGGATGGATGTCCGGTCTTCAGAACAGTAATTCTTCAGAACAGTAAGTCGATCTTCAGGGGGTTAGTGTTAGATTTTTTTAAAGGTGTATTGGGTGGGTTTTATTTTAAGTTTAGGGACTTTGGGCCTGCAAAAGAGTTAACTGCCCTTTTAAGGGTAATGCCCATCCAAATGCCCTTTTCAAGACAATGGGGAGCTTAGGTTTTTTTAGTTAGTATTTTATTTGGGGGATTGGTTATGTGGGTGGTGGGTTTTACTGTGGGGGGTTGTTTGTATATTTTTTTACAGGTAAAATAGCTGATTTCTTTGGGGCAATGCACCGCAAAAGGCCCTTTTTAGAATTAGTAGTTTAGTTTAGGCTAAGATTTTTTTTTATTTTGGGGGGGGCTTTTTTTATTTTGATAGGGCTATTAGATTAGGTGTAATTAGTTTAAATATCTTGTAATTTGTTTATTATTTTCTGTAATTTAGTGTTGTTTTTTTGTGATTTAGCTAATTTAATTTTTTTAATTGTTTTTAATTTAGTCAATTTATTTAATTGTAGTGTAGTGTTAGGTGTTATTGTAACTTAGGTTAGGTTTTATTTTACAAGTAAATTTGTATTTATTTTAGCTAGGTAGGTATTAAATAGTTAATAACTATTTAGTAACTATTCTACCTAGTTAAAATAAATACAAACTTGCCTGTAAAATAAAAATAAGCCGAAAGCTAGCTACAATGTAACTATTAGTTATATTGTAGCTAGCTTAGGGTTTATTTTATAGGTATTTAGTTTTAAATAGGAATAATTTAGTTAATTATAGTAATTTTCTTTAGATTTATTTAAATTATATTTAAGTTAGGTGTTAGGGTTAGGGTTAGACTTAGGTTTAGGGGTTAATAAATTTAGAATAGTGGCGGAGACGTTGGAGGCGGCAGATTAGGGGTTAATAAGTATAATGTAGATGGCAGCGATGTTAGGGATGGCAGATTAGGGGTTAATAATATTTAACTAGTGATTGCGAGGCAGGAGTACGGTGGTTTAGGGGTTAATATGTTTATTCTAGTGGTGGCGATGTCTGGAGCGGCAGATTAGGGGTTAAAAAATTTATTTTAGTGTTTGCGATGTGGGAGGGCCTCGGTTTAGGGGTTAATAGGTAGTTTATGGGTGTTAGTGTACTTTTTAGCACTTTAGTTATGAGTTTTATGTTACGGCGTTGTACCATAAAACTCTTAACTACTGACTTTAAAATGCGTTAGGACAGACTTGTAATACCGGCGCTATTGAAGTCCCATAGAAAAAAGACTTTACGAAGTTTACGTAAGTCATTTTGCGGTAAGGCCAAAGAAGTGTGCGGTGCCCCTAAACCTGCAAGACTCGTAATACCAGCGGTAGTAAAAAAAGTAGCGTTAGGACCTGTTAACGCTGCTTTTTCAGCCTAACGCCCAACTCGTAATCTAGCCGATAGTGAGTACTTACTATTATTTTGTAGTTGTGCTCAGCCATTTAATGTCCCTTTAAGTCTGCCTTTTGCTTGAAATGGGGGTTGTAATATGATATATATCAGTACCCCTTCTTGCTGAATAAATGTGTTTGCTATTTATTTAAATTTTAAAAGAAGTAAAAATAAAAAATATATATAAATAAAAAAAAATTTTGTTTTCTTTTTTTTAAACATGTCTAAAATGTACTGTATATTATATTTGTTTTACCTTCTTTGAAAAAAACAAGGAAATTAGTTGACAAAAACTTATTTAAAGCCATAGTTTAAAATGCAGAAAATTCCTAACTTAAACTTTGGGAAACAAAATCATTAAGTTAGTGCACACACAGGGGGGTAGTTATCAAGCCGTCAACCTCAAATACGCTGCGTATTCCGCAGCGTATTTGTGGCGAGGCTGATACGCCTTAGTTATCAAAGGCTCGAGACCGGCAAAAGTAGAATTTTGTGACGTCAGCTTCGATCCGCCGGACTCAGTCCGACACAGATCGATTCTTACGTCACTCCAGATGTTCCGCACACAAGTGCGGCACATTCTCACTACTTTTGCTAGCTATCAAAAAACTAGCAGGTACGATCAGCAGTTTTACGGCCCAGCGTACCTGGTTTTCAAAGCGCCAGCCTGGAGGCGGCGGATCCCATAGGAATCAATGGGAGTCTGACCATAGCGAAAGTACAAGTTCGCTGCTGACAGACATCCCATTGATTCCTATGGGAGCTGTCTACACCTAACACCCTAACATGTACCCCGAGTCTAAACACCACTAATCTGACCCCCCCTACACCGCCGCAACTAAATAAAGTTATTACCCCCTAAACCGCCGCTCCCGGAGCCCACCGCAAGCTACTCTATACATATTAACCCCTAAACCGCCGCTCCCGGAGCCCACCGCAACTATAATAAATTTATTAACCCCTATCCTGCCCCCCACTATGCCGCCGCCACTGTAATAAAATGATTAACCCCTAAACCTAACCCTAACCCTAACGCCCCCTAACTTAAATATTAATTAAATAAATCTAAATAAATTAACTCTTATTAACTAAATGAATCCTATTTAAAACTAAATACTTACCTTTAAAATAAACCCTAATATAGCTACAATATAAATAATAATTATATTCTAGCTATCTTAGGATTTATATTTATTTTACAGGTACCTTTCAATTTATTTTAACCATGTACAATAGCTATTAAATAGTTATTAACTATTTAATAGCTTACCTAGCTAAAATAAAGAGAAATGTACCTGTGAAATAAATCCTAACCTAAGTTACAATTACACCTAACACTACACTATACTTTAATAAATTATTCCTATTTAAAAATAAATACTTACCTGTAAAATAAACCCTAAGATAGCTACAATGTAATTAATAATTATATTATAGCTATCTTAGGATTTATATTTATTTTACAGGTAACTTTGTATTTATTTTAGCTAGTTAGAATAGTTATTAAATAGTTATTAACTATTTAATAACTACCTAGCTAAAAGAAATACAAAATTACCTGTAAAATAAATCCTAACTTAAGTTACAATTAAACCTAATACTACACTATCATTAAATTAACTAAATAAACTACCTACAAAGAACTACAATGAAATACAATTACATAAACTAACTAAAGTACAAAAAATAAAAAAAGCTAAGTTACAAAAAATAAAAAATTAAGTTACAAACATGTTAAAAATATTACAACAATTTTAAGCTACTTACACCTAATCTAAGCCCCCTAATAAAATAACAAACCCCCCCAAAATAAAAAAAATCCCTACCCTATTCTAAATTACATAAATTTCAAAGCTCTTTTACCTTACCAGCCCTTAAAAGGGCCATTTGTGGGGGCATGCCCCAAAAAGTTCAGCTCTTTTGCCTGTAAAAGAAAAATACAACCCCCCCCCCAACATTAAAACCCACCACCCACATACCCCTAATCTAACCCAAACCCCCCTTACAAAAACCTAACAATAATCCCCTGAAGATCATCCTACCTTGAGTCGTCTTCACTCAGCCGAGCCACCGATGGAACTGAAGAGGACATCCGGAGCGGAAGAAGTTAATCCTCCAAGCGGCGCTGAAGAAATCTTCCATCCGATGAAGTCATCATCCAGGCGGCGCTGAAGAAGTCTTCGATCCGGCCGATGTCATCTTCAAAGAGGCGCTGAAGAGGTCTTCTATCCGGGCGAAGTCATCTTCCAAGCCGGGTCTTCAATCTTCCTTCCGCCGACGCGGAACCACCTTCTTCACCGACGGACTACGACGAATGACGGCTCCTTTAAGGGACGTCATCCAAGATGGCGTCCCCTCAATTCCGATTGGCTGATAGGATTCTATCAGCCAATCGGAATTAAGGTAGGAAAATCTGATTGGCTGATGGAATCAGCCAATCAGATTCAAGTTCAATCCGATTGGCTGATCCAATCAGCCAATCAGATTGAGCTCGCATTCTATTGGCTGATCGGAACAGCCAATAGAATGCGAGCTCAATCTGATTGGCTGATTCCATCAGCCAATCAGATTTTCCTACCTTAATTCCGATTGGCTGATAGAATCCTATCAGCCAATCGGAATTGAGGGGACGCCATCTTGGATGACGTCCCTTAAAGGAGCCGTCATTCGTCGTAGTCCGTCGGTGAAGAAGGTGGTTCCGCGTCGGCGGAAGGAAGATTGAAGACCCGGCTTGGAAGATGACTTCGCCCGGATAGAAGACCTCTTCAGCGCCTCTTTGAAGATGACATCGGCCGGATCGAAGACTTCTTCAGCGCCGCCTGGATGATGACTTCATCGGATGGAAGATTTCTTCAGCGCCGCTTGGAGGATTAACTTCTTCCGCTCCGGATGTCCTCTTCAGTTCCATCGGTGGCTCGGCTGAGTGAAGACGACTCAAGGTAGGATGATCTTCAGGGGATTAGTGTTAGGTTTTTGTAAGGGGGGTTTGGGTTAGATTAGGGGTATGTGGGTGGTGGGTTTTAATGTTGGGGGGGGGGTTGTATTTTTCTTTTACAGGCAAAAGAGCTGAACTTTTTGGGGCATGCCCCCACAAATGGCCCTTTTAAGGGCTGGTAAGGTAAAAGAGCTTTGAAATTTATGTAATTTAGAATAGGGTAGGGATTTTTTTTATTTTGGGGGGGTTTGTTATTTTATTAGGGGGCTTAGATTAGGTGTAAGTAGCTTAAAATTGTAGTAATATTTTTAACATGTTTGTAACTTAATTTTTTATTTTTTGTAACTTAGCTTTTTTTATTTTTTGTACTTTAGTTAGTTTATGTAATTGTATTTCATTGTAGTTATTTGTAGTTAATTTATTTAATTAATGTAATGATAGTGTAGTATTAGGTTTAATTGTAACTTAAGCTAGGATTTATTTTACAGGTAATTTTGTATTTCTTTTAGCTAGGTAGTTATTAAATAGTTAATAACTATTTAATAACTATTCTAACTAGCTAAAATAAATACAAAGTTACCTGTAAAATAAATATAAATCCTAAGATAGCTAGAATATAATTATTAATTATATTGTAGCTATCTTAGGGTTTATTTTACAGGTAAGTATTTATTTTTAAATAGGAATAATTTATTAAAGTATAGTGTAGTGTTAGGTGTAATTGTAACTTAGGTTAGGATTTATTTCACAGGTACATTTCTCTTTATTTTAGCTAGGTAAGCTATTAAATAGTTAATAACTATTTAATAGCTATTGTACATGGTTAAAATAAATTGAAAGGTACCTGTAAAATAAATATAAATCCTAAGATAGCTAGAATATAATTATTATTTATATTGTAGCTATATTAGGGTTTATTTTAAAGGTAAGTATTTAGTTTTAAATAGGATTCATTTAGTTAATAAGAGTTAATTTATTTAGATTTATTTAATTAATATTTAAGTTAGGGGGGCGTTAGGGTTAGACTTAGGTTTAGGGGTTAATCATTTTATTACAGTGGCGGCGGCGTAGTGGGGGGCAGGATAGGGGTTAATAAATTTATTATAGGTTGCGGCGGGTTCATGGAGCGGCGGTTTAGGGGTTAAACTATTTATTTAGTTGCGGAGAGGTGCGGGATCAGCAGGATAGGGGTTAATAATTTTATAATAGAGGGCGACGGTGTAGGGGGGGCAGGATAGGGGTTACTAGGTATAATGTAGGTGGCAGCGGTGTCCGGGAGCGGCGGTTTAGGGGTTAATACATTTATAAGACTTGCGGCGGGGTCTAGGAGCGGCGGTTTAGGGGTTAATACATTTATAAGACTTGCGGCGGGGTCTAGGAGCGGCGGTTTAGGGGTTAGTAACTTTATTTAGTTGCGGGGGCCTCCGGGGGCGCCGGTATAGGGGGTAGAACAGTGTAGTTTAGTGTGAGTGCTTAGTGACAGGCTAGCAATAAAGCTGGGAAAAAGCCGAAGGGCAGCGAGATCGGATGAGTGATAACTGTCACAGTCCGCTGCTCATCGCCCCGCGGCTTTTTGACAGCTTTATTTGATAACTTAGGCGAACGTATTCAAGGTCCGCGGCGGCGAAGGTAGGCGAGCTTAGGCGGACGTATTGGACCGGCGAAGCCAGAAAAGTAGACGGCTTGATAAGTAGCCCCCCAAGTGGCAACATTTTTTCAAAGGGACTACTTTTTCAAAGGGACTACTTACACGTAGCAAAAGGCCCTTTTAAGAGCTATTGGTAGTTTAGTTTAGGATATGTTTTTTTTATTTTGGGTGGGCTTTTTTTATTTTGATAGGGCTATTAGATTAGGTGTAATTAGTTTAAAGATCTTGTAATTCGTTTTTTATTTTCTGTATTTTAGTGTTTGTTTGTTTTTGTAATTTAGCTAATTGTTTTGAATTTAGTTAATTGTATTTAATTTAGGGAATGTATTTAATTGTAGGGTTAGGTTAGGTGTTAGTGTAAGACAGGTTTGGTTTTATTTTACAGGTATATTTGTATTTATTTTAACTAGGAAGTTATTAAATAGTTAATAACTATTTAATAACTATTGTACCTAGTTAAAATAAATACAAACTTGCCTGTAAAATAAAAATAAACCCTAAGATAGCTACAATGTAACTATTAGTTATATTGTAGCTAGCTTAGGGTTTATTTTACAGGTACGTATTTAGTTTTAAATAGGAATAATTTATTCAATGATAGGAATATTTATTTAGATTTATTTAAATTATATTTAAGTTAGGGGTGTTAGGGTTAGGGTTAGACTTAGGTTTAGGGGTTAATAAATTTAATATAGTGGCAGCGGCATTGGGGCGGCAGATTAGGGGTTAGTAAATGTAGGTAGGTGGCGGCGGTGTAGAGGGTGCAGATTAGGGGTTAATAAGTATAATGTAGGTGGCGGCATTGTAGGGGATGGCAGATTAGGGGTTAATAATTATAATGTAGGTGGCGGCGGTGTTGGGGCGGCAGATTAGGGGTTAATAAGTATAATGTAGGTGGTGGCGGTGTAGGGGCGGCAGATTAGGGGTTAATAAGTATAATGTAGGTTGTGGCAGTGTAGGGGCGGCAGATTAGGGGTTAATAAGTATAATGTAGGTGGCGGCGGTGTAGGGGGAGGCAGATTAGAGGTTAATAAGTATAATGTAGATGACGGCGGTGTAGGGGAGGGCATGTTAGGGTGTTAGGTGTAAACGTTACCATAGGAATCAATGGGATATCGGGCAGCAGCGAACATGAGCTTTCGCTGCTTTCAGATTCCCATTGATTCCTATGTCATCCGCCGCCTCCAGGGCGGCAGATTAAAAACCAGGTACACTGGGCCGGAATAGTGGCGAGCGTACCTGGTAGAAATTTGATAACTAGCAAAAGTAGTCAGATTGTGCCAAATTTGCATTCGGAACATCTGTAATGACGTAAGCATCGATCTGTGTCGGACTGAGTCCGGCGGATCGTATGTTACGTCACAAAATTCTACTTTTGCCGGTCTGTAGGGTTTGATAACTAAGGGGAATCAGGCTCGCCACAAATACGCTGCGGAATTCCAGCGTATTTGCGGTTGACGGCTTGATAAATAGATGCCATAGTATTAATGATCCTGTTTTGGAATTTTCAGAGGAGAGGGACTTGCATACTTTGGGCTTATTGGAACAAGAGAGCTCTTTAGAACAAGGTGAAATAAATTCTCATGCAGGATTCAGACCTAAATTGGTTTTTTATTCAGTACAAAGTAGAGGTGACATATTGGTCAATTTCCAGAGGACAATAGAAGCAGACTTGGTAAATGTGTCTACTCAGCCACAAAAAAAGTTTCCCTAACCTTTCCAAAGAGGAGAGACTAGCTCTTAATACACTAAGGAACAATGAAGACCTGGTGATCAAGGCAGCGGACAAGGGGGAAGTGTGGTAGTCTTGGATGTTAACTCCTATCGCAGTGAAATTTTAAGACAAATATGCAATAGTAAGGATTACAGGACACTAATGGGTAACCCTACTGATAGATTCCATATGGAACTGGCGTCTTTGTTAGATGATGGGCTTTATTTAGGCCATTTTGATCATAATACTTTTGAATTTCTTATGGTTAAAAACCCTGTTATCCCCATATTCCACATATTGCCAAAAGTTCATAAATCTCTTGAGTCTGTGAAGGGGAGACCGATTGTATCAGGCATAGGGTCCATTTCGGAGTTACTCTCGGAATGGCTTGACAGCATTCTTCAACCGCTAGTATTGAAGCTATATAGTTACTTAAGAGACTCTAAGCACTTATTACAAAAGATGGCAAATGTGGATTGGCAACATGGGTATGCTTGGATGACTATTGACGTGGTGTCCCTCTACTTGTCCATACCACATGGTATGGGATTAGAGGCTAAAAACTAATTACTTAGCAGATTTAATTGACTATTTACTTCTAGCCACACGCATAATTATTTTTTCTTTGAGGGTACCTGCTACCTACAGACCCATGGTACTGCCATGGGGGCCAAATTTGCTCCTTCTTATGAGAATTTGGTAATGGGGTGGTGGGAGGCCACCTATATTTATGGGGAAGGCAATCCCTTTTACAAAGATATCAAGATATATCATCATTTCATAGATTACCTTATTTTTGTGTTGACAGGTGGCAAAGAAAGAGCTGAGCTTTTTTGTTGAATTTTTTAACATGAACCCTTGGGGTTTACAATTTACGTTTGAATTTGATGAGGTTAAAATCAACTATTTAGATGTGACCTTGATGATAGATTCTGTTAACAAATCGGTTGTCTCAACCATTTATAGGAAGCCTATATCAGGCAACAGCAGACGATTAGCTGTGTAGCTTGGTTGAACGTGGTTGTCGCTTCTCTTATCATAGAGGAGTAACTTTAGGAAACATTTTATCCCCCAGTGAATTGCGAACTTAGAGTAGGGGGAGTGCGTGGCTTGAGAATAGAGGAATGTACAAGTGCGGCTATGGACCTTGTATCCCCTGTAGCTACATAGAGAAAAGGACAAGTTTTGTGAGTTCAAGTACAGGCAAAGAATATCCGGTGGTTTCCTGCGTCAATTGTAGGTGTAAAAATGTTGTTTATTTGATATGGTGTAGCTGCAATAACAAGCAGTACGTAGGCTGTACTAAACGCGAAGTAAGAGAGAGGATTTGTCAACATCTCTCAGACATTAAGATATCCAAACATAGTTCAGATTTGGCTAAACATTTTATTCTTGATCATCTGAATGACAGTACAACATTTAATTGGATGGTAATAGAGCATGTGAAAGGACCCACAAGAGGTGGGGACATTACAAAATTGGTACATAAATGCGAGGCATATTGGATATTCACTCTAGGGACTAGGATCCACAAGGGTTCAATAGTGTTTATGACATCATTAACTATTGGGAGTAAATTCTTAGGTATTTACTACTGGAAAAACTATGTAAGGGTGACATGTTTAGTAGGTGAATTACTCAGCTATGCTAGACAACCTCTCCCTGAATTGAGATCTGATGAGGATGCAATGGTGTCTTTTATACCGTCCAACATTTCCATGAAGTTTCGTGAGAGAGAGGTTTGTATTATACTAAAACCCAAATTTGTCCTTTTTCTGTGTGGTCATATCAGAAGACCATTAGGTCTTCTGATATGACCACACAGAAAAAGGACAAATTTGGGTTTTAGTATAATACAAACCTCTCTCTCACGAAACTTCATTGTCAGGGTTTTATTTATTGATATTGCAATTATTTTTATTGATATTATATAGTACAGGTTGGAGACATAGTTACAGTATATATGTGCACTATATATATATATATATATATATATATATATAGTCAATTCCAGTAAAGGACTGCACTCGCTGGATTTTAGATAAAAGTATTTTAATTGTGGTAACGTTTTGGAGTCCTTAGACCCCTTCCTCAGACCAGAAGGGGTCTAAGGACTTCGAAACGTTACCACAATTAAAATACTTTTATCTAAAATCCAGCAAGTACAGTCCTTTACTGGAATTGACTGTGAATACTACTGACTACTGACCCTGGTTGACGACTGAAAGATATTGTGAGTGCAGATACACATGGAGGATATATATATATATATATATATATATATATATATATACATGTTGTTAACACCACAAGTGCTGCCACTGATTTGCTAACTCATGCGTTACTATGGTATGGTCCTGGTTGGCGATAAAGTTGCCATATATATTTATACATATATAAATACTATACATGTTGCTTATAAAATGCCTTTTAGGGTATAGAGATACTTAATATTTTTTTTGTCTAATCAGGCATGACCCACAGTACAATTCTTTCCTGGTTAATTGACGCTAAAATCACTAGTGAGACTTTGACAACATGTATGAATACTAGTCACTGAGTCCTAGTGCCTATTTTGAAATGATTCCAACTCTATTTTGTTCAATCATCAATTTATTTACTTACACACCATAAGTTCATAAGTACCGGCAATATGTTGTGTGATTTGTGTGTATATAATACCAATTGTTATTCTTTGCAAACAGGTGTACAAAGGGTTAAGCAATATTGGTTTACTATCACTAATGAGTATAGGTCACATGTGTATTACAATTAACCAATAGTTTTACAGCTTTGTTTTTAAATAACAGATGTCTACCTCATTTAGGCACGTTTATGATTAAGGCTACCAAGCTGAAACATGTCAGGCGTGCTCTGGCTGTTGTATTTATGTGTTCTTTTATTGTGACCAATAAAGAAGATAAGTTTTAATTGTCTTGGAGAGTGCCGGTTTCTCCTTTTTTAATACCTATATATAGAGATGATTATAAATAGGTATAGATATATAAAGATTTATATATAGGAATATATATTTACAACATTGGAATGTGAAATATTTACAGTAAACCTTTATTAAATATGAATATTGCATAAATATTATTTTACATGTTTGCATCTACTAAAGGGGAAAAGGCTCCAATGCACTTTTATATATATATATATATATATATATATATATATATATATATATATATATATATATATATATATGTGTGTACATATATTTTAATGTTTTAATATGTGTTTATATGACTGTAAATACATGTATACCCATATAAATACATTAATACATATGTACACATATATAGACATATTATATATATATATATATATATATACATAAATAAAAATCATTACACATGTATATGTATGTATCTCTAAGTTAAAGCCTTTTGCCAGCTTTTTTTTCTTTATAACTATTGTATGCAATATTTTTTTTTTTATAAATATTTTTATTAGACAGTGTTATTATGAGTGTAAGTGTATTTTGTAATGTATTTTTGATGCGTTTTGTGACACTTTTTACTTTTGGAAAAAAAGTTAACCACAGCTTTGAGATAAGGTAAGGATTCTAGAGCAAATCGTAGTATGAGCGCAATTAATACGGAGCGGAAATGATCGCAAAAAACTCCAGCTTCAGATGACATGCAGCTTTGGAGTTTCTTTGGTGTAAGGTTGCATGAACGAGCCTGCAGCCGATAGTTAAGAAGCAGCCCCTGTTCATGTGTGATTAGTTGCTCAAGAGCAGGGAATAGCATTGTACTAGCAGAAGCTTGTGCAATAATAAATGTTGGTAGGCTAGACATGATCACTGACAGGCAGGTTCCCATACTGGAATCCCTGTCCGCCTGTACATTGATAAATAGAGCCGTATTTGTTTAACCCTTGCAAAGAGCATAAACACATAGTTGAAGTACTGCTAGCATAGCTGATCGGTTCAATGCCGGTTTCTGCCCACAACCAGCAGTTCTCTGAGGCTCCTGAGCTGTATTTAAAATACCATTCTGTGACACATACGGTCACAGAATGACATTTTAAGACGTCGAGTTCACATTCAATGTATGCAGATTGTCTTGAAAAAGGCTCAAGTGTATAGCTGAAACGTTGACTGACAAAATACATGTTGAAATAAAGAAATACAAGTTTGTTCTTTCATATTCAACTCCTGTGAGTGCTCAAAATCTGTGGAAAACCTTTACTACCAAGTACTACATTTAAAAATATAAACAAAAACAGGTATAAAGACTTTTATAACACCAATATCACCAATATATAAGAATATAATGATATAATATAATGATATAAACAAAAATAAAATGAATCATTATTTTAATACGTAAAAAAAATAAAAAAATAATGGTCTTTTTCATTTAAATTACAATTGGTAATTGCACAAGTATAAAACTACGTATTACCATGTTTAATATTTACATCTTAGCTATGATTTTACATTTTAAAAACATGCTTTATTTTTTAATGTATTTAAAATGAACCATGATTTAGTGATTTAGTAGTTGTCATGGTTACACTACTAGCGATTATTGCTGTAAATAATAAAAGTTCCCTCCGGCTCACTTTTGCGTGCTGTTGAATGCAGCTGCTTTTATTATCAGAAGTACATCAATACAAAAAAGCCTGGCCCTATTGAAAAAAATGCTTTAGTCTGAGAAAATTGCAATTTAAAAAGGAGCTGCTGCTTTCCAATAATAATAGCCCCTATTTGTCACTGCTGTTATAATGTGGACTACGTCTGCTATTGGAAAACATAGTAAAGTTATTAGTTTATGCATCATGTGATCAGTACTTAAAATAGTCAACACCAGAATATTTGTTGTTTAAAAAGATAGATAATCCCTTTATTACCCATTCCCCTGTTTTGCATAACTAACACAGTTATAATAATATACTTTTTACCCCTGTGTTACCTTGTATCTAAGCCTCTGCAGACTGCCCCCTCATTTCAGTTCTTTTGACAGACTTGCATTTTAACCAGTCAGTGCTCACTCCTAGGTAACTTCACGTGCGGTAGCTCAATGTTATCTATATGACACACATGAACTTGACTGTCCCTTTAATTATCCAGATCAGTTTGTATTTATCTCTTTAAATTCCATGTACAATAAACTGCCTTTTATAGTTTCTTATAACAATATTTCTTATCTAATGGCATTGTTATTTCATCTATGGGGAAATAGATGTGGGGCCAATCATGATCACAGTTTAACAATGTATTAGTCATAGCAAACACCTTTACTAGATCGGTCAATAAGACTCAGAATTTTGTAGAATATTCTTTAAAGTAGCAAGAGCATATAATTAAAGGGATATTTAGCACTTTATAATTAAAATATATTTCTGTTGTCTTGTTACAAGATAACATATTAGCCTAGTCATAACATTTTTTAAAAAAATTAACATTTTGGGCTAGATTATAAGTGAGGCTCATATAGTTTTGTGCTAGCGATATCTTGTTTCCATGAGCATTTTTCATTCTGCTGATATTGGTAGTTGGCAAAAATCATGACTGCGCTAGCGCAATCACCTTTTATGCTTCAATCCTTACCATGATCTCAGAGCTGTGGTTAACTGTTTTACGAATCAAAAATGTTGCACAAAACACTTTTTACATTACAAAGTACAGTTTTAACAGTAACAGTATTAACACTGTCTAATAAAAAATATTTTGAAAAAAATATTGCACACAAAAGTTATAAGGGTTCAAATATTGGAGATTTCGGGTGTTAGAAAAAAAAGGCAGGCAAATTGCTTTAACATAGAGATATATACATTGCTAAAGATGCATGTATATATATATATATATATATATATATATATATATATATATATATATATATATATATATATACAGTTGTGCTCATAAATATACATACCCTGACAGAACTTATGATTTCTTGGCCATTTTTCAGAGAATATGAATAACACAAAAATGTTTCTTTCACTTACGGTTAGTGTTTGGCTGAAGCCATTTATTATCAATCAACTGTGTTTACTCTTTTTAAATCATAATGACAACAGAAACTACCCAAATGACCCTGATCAAAAGTTTACATACCCTAGTGATTTTGGCCTGATAACATGCACACAAGTTGACACAAAGGGGTTTGAATTGCTTTTAAAGGTAATCATCCTCACCTGTGATCTGTTTGCTTGTAATTAGTGTGTGTGTATAAAAGGTCAATGAGTTTCTGGACTCCTGACAGACCCTTGCATCTTTCATCCAGTACTGCACTGATGATTCTGGATTCTGAGTCATGGGGAAAGCAAAAGAATTGTCAAAGGATCTGCCGGAAAAAGTAGTTAAACTGTATAAAACAGGAAAGGGATATAAAAAATATCCAAGGAATTGATATTGCAAATTAGCAGTGTTCAAACTCTAATAAAGAAGTGGAAAATGAGGGGTTCTGTTGAAACCAAACCACGGTCAGGTATACCAACTAAAATTTCAGCCACAACTGCCAGTAAAATTGTTCGGGATGCAAAGACAAACCAACAAATAACTTCAGGTGAAATACAGGACATGTAGTGTGGCTGTTTCAAGATGCCCAATAAGGAGGCACTTGAAGAAAGATGGGCTGCATGATTGAGTCACCAGAAGAAAGCCATTACTACACAAATGCCACAAAGTATCCCACTTACAATATGCCAAACAGCACAGAGACAAGACTCAAACCTTCTGGCACAAAGTTATTTGGAGTGATGAGACCAAAATTGAGCTTTTTGTCCACAACCATAAACTCTACATTTGGAGAGGAGTCAACAAGGC
Source organism: Bombina bombina (assembly GCF_027579735.1). Lineage (NCBI taxonomy): Eukaryota > Metazoa > Chordata > Amphibia > Anura > Bombinatoridae > Bombina > Bombina bombina. The sequence continues at coordinate 501,635,421 of NC_069502.1, forward strand.
CTATGATGAAAGTTACACCATTCCTACTGTGAAACATGGAGGTGTATTGCTGAAGTTTTGGGATGTGTGAGCTACAAAGGCACAGGAAATTTGCTCATAATTGATAGCAATTTGAATGCAGTATGTTATCAAACAGAACGCCTCATTTTCCACTTCTTGATTAGAGTTTGAACACTGCTGATTTGCATTCTCAATTCCTTGGATATCTTTTTATATCCCTTTCCTGTTTTATACAGTTCAACTACCTTTTTCCCACAGATCCTTTGACAATTCTTTTTCTTTCCCCATGAGAATCCAGAAACATCAGTGCAGCACTGGATAAAAGATGCAAGGGTCTGTCAGGAGTCCAGAAACTCATTGACCTTTTATACACACACACTAATTACAAGCAAACAGATCACAGGTGAGGATGGTTATATTTAATAGCCATTCAAACCCCTTTGTGTCAACTTGTGAGCATGTTATCAGGCCTAAATCACCAGGATATGTAAACTTTTGATCAGGGTCATTTGGGTAGTTTCTGGTGTCATTATGATTTAAAAATAGTAAACACAGTTGATTGATAATAAATGGCTTCAGCCTAACACAAACCATGAGTGAAAGAAAAGTTTTTGTGTTATCATTCATATTCTCTGAAAAATGGCCAAGAAATCATAAATTCTGCCAGGGTATGTAAACTTATGAGCACAACTGTATACTGTATATATGTTTACATATATATTGATGTATTTATATGTGTATAAATGTATTTAAAGTCATATATACACATATAAAAATATTAATATATATGTACACATATATAAATATACAGGCATACCTCAGAGATATTGCGGGTTTGGTTCCGGACCACTGCAATAAAGCGAATATTGCAATAAAGTGAGTCACACTAATTTTTCTGTTTCCCAGTGAATATAAAAGTTATAGTTGCACCATACTGTAGTCTATTAAGTGTGCAATAGCATTATGTCTAAAAAAAAAACTATGTACATACCTTATTTAAAAAATACTTTATTGGTAAAAAAAAAAAAGGCTAACCATCATCTGAGCCTTCAGCGAGTCATAATCATTTTGTTGGTGGTGTGTAAATGTATATTTATGTGTTTATATGTGTATATATGTGTGTATTCATGTGTATTTATTTGTTTATATCGTATAAATTAAAAGGCAAAGTGTGTTTGTCCGCAGCTGTCATGCACAAGGACAAACACACCTGGCTTTCAACAGACTGAAATGGCATCTGATCCTCCCCTGCAAGAATAGTAGCCGGGGCGCGGCAGACCGGGTGTGTCTGGGGTGGGCCAGTTTGGGGGTGGCCAGGTGTGACGCAGATGGGCTAGGGGCGGCAGGGCCAGGCGCGGGTGGGTCCAGATGTGATGCAGACGGGGCTGGCCGGGGAGGACGTGATTGGGGTGGGGCTGGTAACCATGGCCGTGAGAGAGAGCTCAAAAGAGGGGGGGATAGAGAGAGTGAAAGAGATGGAGAGAGACAGCAAAAGAGAGGTGGGAGAGAGAGAGCAAAAGAAAGGGGAGAGGGAGAGAGAGCAAAAGAGGTGGGATAGAGAGAGCAAAAAAGGAGAGAGACAGCAAAAGAGAGGGGGAGAAAGTGGAGAGAGAGCAAAAAAGAGGGGAGAGAGAGAGAGCAAAAGAGAGAGGGGAGACCACAAAAGAGAGGGGAGAGAGATAGCACAAAAGAGAGGTGGAAAAGAGAGGGGGAGAGAGAGAGAGAGAGAGAGAGAGAGAGAGCAAAAGAGAGGGGAGAGAGAGAGCATAAGAGAGGGGGAGAGAGCGCAAACGAGAGGGGAGAGAGAAAGCAAGCAAAAAGAGAGGGAGGAAAAGAGAGGGAGAGAGAGAGCAAAAGAGAGGGGAGAGAGAGAGCAAAAGAGGGAGAGAGCACAAAAAGAGAGGGGAGAGAGAGAGCACAAAATAGAGGGGGGGAAAGGGAGGGGGAGAGAGAGCAAAAGAGAGGGGGGAGAGAAAGCAAAAGAGAGGGGAGAGAGAGAAAGCATAAGATAGGGGAGAGAGAGAGCAAAAGAGAGAGGGAGAGAAAGAGCAAAAGAGAGGGGGAGAGAGACAGCAAAAGAGAGGGAGAGAGACAGTAAAAGAGAGGGGGAGAGAGCAAAAGAAAGGGAAGAGGGAGAGAGAAAAAGAGGGGGATAGAAAGAGAAAAAGAGAGGGAGAGAGACAGCAAAAGAGAGGGGGAACAGAGAGCAAAAGAAAGGGGAGAGAGAGCAAAAGAGGGGGATAGAGAGAGCAAAATAGAGGGGGGAAAGAGAGCCAAAGAGAGGGGGGGGGGATAGAGAGCAAAAGAGAAGGGGCGAGCACAAAAGAGAGGAGAGAGAGTGCAAAAGAGAGGGGGAAAGAGAGGGAGAGAAAGATCAAAATAGAGGGGGAGAGAGAGCAAAAGAGAGTTGGAGAGAGAGCGCAAAATAGAGGGGGAGAGAGATAAAAAGAGGGGGGAGAGAGAGCAAAAGAAAGGGGGAGAGAGAGAGCAAAAGAGGAGGGATAGAGAGAGTAAAAGAGGGGGGATAGAGAGAGCAAAAGAGAGGGATAGAAAGAGCAAAAGAGAGGGAGAGAGACAGCAAAAGAGAGGGGGAAGAGAGAGCAAAAGAGGGGAAAGAGAAAGCAAAAGAGAGGGGGAGAGAGAGCCAAAGAGAGGGAGGAGAGAGATAGAGCACAAAAGAGAGGGGGAGAGAGAGTGCAAAAGAAAGTGGGGAAAGAGAGGGAGAGAAAGATCATAATAGAGGGGGAGAGAGAGAGCAAAAGAGAGGGGAGAGTGAGGAAAAGAGAGGGGAGAGAGAGAGCAAAAGAAAGGGGGAGAGAGAGAGAGCAAAAGAGGAGGGATAGAGAGAGCAAAAGAGGGGGGGGTAGAGAGAGCAAAAGAGAGGGATAGAAACAGCAAAAGAGAGGGAGAGAGACAGAAAAACAGAGGGGGAGAGAGAAAGAGAGAGCAAAAGAGAGAGGAGAGAGCAAAAGAGAGAGGAGAGAGAGCAAAAGAGAGAGGAGAGAGAGCAAAAGAGAGGGGGAAAGCGCAAAAGAGAGGGGGAGAGTGCAAAAGAGAGGGGGAGAGAGAGAGAGCAAAAGATAGGGGGAGAGAGAGCAAAAGAGAGGGGGAGAGAGCAAAAGAGAGGGGGGAAAGAGAGAGCAAAAGAGAGGGGGAGAGAGAGCAAAAGAGAGGGGTAGAGAGAGAGAGCAAAAGAGAGGGGAGAGAGCAAAAGAGAGGGGGAGAGAAAGAGTAAAAGAGAGGGGGAGAGAGACAGTAAAAGAGAGGGAGAGAGACAGAAAAAGAGAGGGGGGAAAAGAGAGCAAAAGAAAGGGGAGAAGGAGAGAGCAAAAGAGGGGGGATAGAGAGAGCAAAAGAGAGGGAGAAGAGAGAGCAAAAGAAAGGGGGGGAGAGAGAGAGAGCAAAAGAGGGGGGATAGAGAAAGCAAAAGAGAGGGAGAGAGCCAGCAAAAGAGAGGGAGAGAGCCAACAAAAGAAAGGGGGAGAGAGAGCTAAAGAGAAGGGGAGAGAGGGAAAAAGAGAGGGGGGAGCACAAAAGAGAGGGGAAGAGAGAGTGCAAAAGAGAGGGGGAGAGAGAGAGCAAAAGAGAGGGGGGAAAGAGAGGGAGAGAGAGATCAAAATAGAGGGGGAGAGAGAGAGTAAAAGAGAGGGGGAGAGAGCAAAAGAGAGGGGGGGGGGAGAGAGAGCAAAAGAGAGGGAGAGAGAGAGCTAAAGAGAGGGGGGGGGAGAGAGCAAAAGAGGAGGGATAGAGAGAGCAAAAGAGGGGGAGAGAGACAGAAAAACCGAGGGGGAGAGAAAAAGAGAGAGTAAAAGAGAGGGGAGAGAGAGTAAAAGAGATGGGGAGAAAGAGAGAGCAAAAGAGGGGGATATCGAGAGTAAAAGAGAGGGAGAGAGACAGCAAAAGAGAGGGAAAGAGATAGCAAAAGAGAGGGGGGAGAGAGAGCCAAAGAGAGGGAGAGAGAGAGCAAAAGAAAGGGGGGGAGAGTGAGAGAGCAAAAGAGGGGGGATAGAGAAAGCAAAAGAGAGGGAGAGAGACAGCAAAAGAGAGGGAGAGAGCCAGCAAAAGAAAGGGGAGAGAGAGCTAAAGAGAAGGGGAGAGAGGGAAAAAGAGAGGGGGAGCACAAAAGAGAGGGGAAGAGAGAGTGCAAAAGAGAGGGGGAGAGAGAGAGCAAAAGAGAGGGGGAAAGAGAGGGAGAGAGAGATCAAAATAGAGGGGGAGAGAGAGAGTAAAAGAAAGGGAGAGAGACAGCAAAAGAGAGGGGGGAGCACAAAAGGGAAGGGAAGAGAGAGTGCAAAAGAGAGGGGGAGAGAGAGAGCAAAAGAGATGGGGGGAAAGAGAGGGAGAGAGAGATCAAAATAGAGGGGGAGAGAGAGAGCCAAAGAGAGGGGGGAGAGAGAGCAAAAGAGGAGGGAGAGAGACAGAAAAACAGAGGGGGAGAGAAAAAGAGAGGGGAGAGAGAGTAAAAGAGATGGGGGAAAGAGAGAGTAAAAGAGATGGGGGAAAGAGAGAGCAAAAGAGGGGGGAGAGAGAGCAAAAGAGAGGGGGAGAGAAAGAGCAAAAGAGAGGGGGAGAGAGACAGCAAAAGAGAGGGGGAAGAGATAGCAAAAGAGAGGGGGGAGAGAGAGCCAAAGAGAGGGGGAGAGAGAGAGAGAGCAAAAGAGGGGGAGAGCACAAAAGAAAGGGTGAGAGATAGCACAAAAGAGAGGGGGAAACAGAAGGAGAGAGAGATCAAAATAGAGGGGGAGAGAGAGAGCAAAAGAGAGGGGGAGAGAGAGCAAAAGAGAGGGGGGAAAGAGAGAGCAAAAGAGAGGGGATATAGAGAGTTAAAGAGAGGGAGAGAGACAGCAAAAGAGAGGGAAAGAGATAGCAAAAGAGAGGGGGAGAGAGAGCCAAAGTGAGGGGGAGAGAGAGAGCAAAAGAGGGGGAGAGCACAAAAGAGAGGGTGAGAGAGATCACAAAAGAGAGGGGTGAAAGAGAGGGAGAGAGAGATCAAAATAGAGGGGGAGAGAGAGAGAGCAAAAGAGAGGGGGAGAGAGAGCAAAAGAGAGGGGGAGAGAGAGCAAAAGAGAGGGGGTAGAGAAGGCAAAAGAGAGGGGTAGAGAGAGAGCAAAAGAGAGGTGAGAGAGAGAAAAAAAGAGGGGGGAGAAAGAGCAAAATAGAGGGGGAGAGACACAGCAAAAGAGAGGGAGAGAGACAGCAAAAGAGAGGGGGAAGAGAGAGCAAAAGAAAGGGGAGAGGGAGAGAGCAAAAGATGGGGGATAGAGAGAGAGCAAAAGAGAGGGGATAGCAAGAACAAAAGAGAGGGAGAGAGACAGCAAAAGAGAGGGAAAGAGATAGCAAAAGAGAGGGGGGAGAGAGAGCCAAAGAGAGGGGAAGAGAGAGAGCAAAAGAGGGGGAGAGCACAAAAGAGAGGGTGAGAGAGAGCGCAAAAGAGAGGGGGAAAGAGAGGGAGAGAGAGCAAAAGAGAGGGGGAGAGAGAGCAAAAGAGAGGGGGAAGAGAGAGCAAAAGAAAGGGGAGAGGGAGAGAGCAAAAGAGGGGGGATAGAGAGAGAGCAAAAGAGAGGGGATAGCAAGAACAAAAGAGAGGGAGAGAGATAGCAAAAGAGAGGGGGAAGAGAGAGCAAAAGAAAGAGGAGAGAGAGAGCAAAATAGGGGGGATATAGAGAGTAAAAGAGAGAGACAGCAAAAGAGAGGGAAAGAGATAGCAAAAGAGAGGGGGGAGAGAGAGCCAAAGAGAGGGGGAGAGAGAGAGCAAAAGAGGGGGAGAGCACAAAAGAGAGGGTGAGAGAGAGCACAAAAGAGAGGGGGGAAAGAGAGGGAGAGAGATCAAAATAGAGGGGGAGAGATAGCAAAAGAGAGGGGGAGAGAGAGCAAAAGAGAGTGGGAGAGAGAACAAAAGAGAGGGGGAGAGAGAACAAAAGAGAGGAGAGAGAGAGAGCAAAAGAGAGGGGGAGAGAAAGCAAAAGAGAGGGTGAAGAGAGAGCAAAGGAAAGAGGAGAGGGCGAGAGCAAATGTGGGGCGATAGAGAGAGAGAGAGCAAAAGAGAGGGGGAAGAGAGAGCAAAAGAAAGAGGAGAGAGAGAGAGCAAAAGAGGGGGAATATAGAGAGCAAAAGAGAGGGGGAAGAGAGAGCAAAAGAAAGAGGAGAGAGAGCAAAAGAGGGGGAATATAGAGAGTAAAAGACAGGGAGAGAGACAGCAAAAGAGAGGGAAAGAGATAGCAAAAGAGAGGGGGGAGAGAGCGCCAAAGAGAGGGACAAAGAGAGAGAGCAAAAGAGGGGGAGAGCACAAAGAGAGGAGGAGAGAGAGCGCAAAAGAGAGGGGGGAAAGAGAGGGAGAGAGAGATCAAAATAGAGGGAGAGAGAGAACAAAAGAGAGGGGGAGAGAGAGCAAAAGAGAGGGGGAAAGAGAGCAAAAGAGAGGGGGAGAGAGAGCAAAAGAGAGGGGTAGAGAGAGAGCAAAAGAGAGGGGAGAGAGCAAAAGAGAGGGGGAGAGAAAGAGCAAAAGAGAGGGGGAGAGAGATAGTAAAAGAGAGGGGGAAAAGAGAGCAAGAGAAAGGGGAGAAGGAGAGAGCAAAAGAGGGGGGATAGAGAGAGCAAAAGAGAGGGAGAGAGACAGCAAAAGAGAGGGAGAATAGAGTGCAAAAGAAAGGGGGGAGAGAGAGAGCAAAAGAGGGGGGATAGAGAAAGCAAAAGAAAGGGAGAGAGACAGCAAAAGAGAGGGAGAGAGCCAGCAAAAGAAAGGGGGAGAGAGAGCTAAAGAGAAGGGGAGAGAGGGAAAAAGTGAGGGGGAGAGCACAAAAGAGAGGGGAAGAGAGAGTGCAAAAGAGAGGGGGAGAGAGGGAGCAAAAGAGAGGGGGGAAAGAGAGGGAGAGAGAGATCAAAATAGAGGGGGAAAGAGAGAGTAAAAGAGAGGGGGGAGAGAGCAAAAGAGAGGGGGGAGAGAGAGAGAAAAAGAGAGGGAGAGAGAGAGCCAAAGAGAGGGGGGAGAGAGAGCAAAAGAGGAGGGATAGAGAGAGCAAAAGAGGGGGATAGAGAGAGAGCAAAAGAGGGGGAGAGAAACAGAAAAACAGAGGGGGAGAGTAAAAGAGAGGGGAGAGAGAGTAAAAGAGGGGAGAGAGAGAGCAAAAGAGAGGGGGTAGAGAGAGCAAAAGAGAGGGGTAGAGAGAGAGCAAAAGAGAGGGGGAGAGAGAGCAAAAGAGAGGGGGAGAGAGACAGCAAAATAGAAGGGGAAGAGAGAGTAAAAGAAAGGGGAGAGGGAGAGAGCAAAAGAGGGGGGATAGAGAGAGAGCAAAAGAGAGGGGATAGTGAGAACAAAAGAGAGGGAGAGAGACAGCAAAAGAGAGGGGGAAGAGAGAGCAAAAGAAAGAGGAGAGAGAGCAAAAGAGGGGGATATAGAGAGTAAAAGAGAGGGAGAGAGACAGCAAAAGAGAGGGAAAGAAATAGCAAAAGAGAGGGGGGATAGAGAGCCAAAGAGAGGGGGAGAGAGAGAGCAAAAGAGGGGGAGAGCACAAAAGAGAGGGTGAGAGAGAGCACAAAAGAGAGGGGGGAAGAGAGGGAGAGAGAGATCAAAATAGAGGGGAAGAGAGAGAGCAAAAGAGAGGGGGAGAGAGAGCAAAAGAGAGGGGGAAAGAGAGAGCAAAAGAGAGGAGAGAGAGCAAAAGAGAGGGGGTAGAGAGAGCAAAAGAGAGGGGTAGAGAGAGAGCAAAGAGAGGTGAGAGAGAGCAAAAGAGAGGGGAGAGAAAGAGCAAAAGAGAGGGGGAGAGAGACAGCAAAAGACAGGGAGAGAGACAGCAAAAGAGAGGGGGAAGAGAGAGCAAAAGAAAGGGGAGAGGGAGAGAGCAAAAGAGGGGGGATAGAGAGAGAGCAAAAGAGAGGGGATAGCAAGAACAAAAGAGAGGGAGAGAGAAAGCAAAAGAGAGGGGAAAGAGAGAGCAAAAGAAAGAGGAGAGAGCAAAATAAGGGGAAATAGAGAGTAAAAGAGAGGGAGAGAGACAGCAAAAGAGAGGGGAAAGAGAGAGCAAAAGAAAGAGGAGAGAGAGAGCAAAATAGGGGGAAATAGAGAGTAAAAGAGAGGGAGAGAGACAGCAAAAGAGAGGGAAAGAGATAGCAAAAGAGAGGGGAGAGAGAGAGCCAAAGAGAGGGGGAGAGAGAGAGAGCAAAAGAGGGGGAGAGCACAAAAGAGAGGGTGAGAGAGAGCACAAAAGAGAGGGGGTAAAGAGAGGGAGAGAGAGAGCAAAATAGAGGGGGAGAGAGAGAGCAAAAGAGAGGGGGAGAGAGAGCAAAAGAGATGGGGGAGAGAGAGAGCAAAAGAGAGGGGGGAGAGAGAGCAAAAGAGAGGGGGGAGAGAGAGCAAAAGAAAGGGGTAGAGAGAGAGCAAAAGAGAGGTGAGAGAGCAAAAGAGAGGGGGAGAGAAAGAGCAAAAGAGAGGGGGAGAGAGACAGCAAAAGAGAGGGAGAGAGACAGCAAAAGAGAGGGGGAAGAGAGAGCAAAAGAAAGGAGAGAGGGAGAGAGCAAAATAGGGGGGATAGAGAGAGAGCAAAAGAGAGGTGATAGCAAGAACAAAAGAGAGGGAGAGAGACAGCAAAAGAGAGGGGGAAGAGAGAGCAAAAGAAAGAGGAGGGAGAGAGAGTAAAATAGGGGGGATATAGAAAGTAAAAGAGAGGGAGAGAGACAGCAAAAGAGAGGGAAAGAGATAGCAAAAGAGAGGGGGGAGAGAGAGCCAAAGAGAGGGGGAGAGAGAGAGAGCAAAAGAGGGGGAGACCACAAAAAAGAGGGTGAGAGAGAGCACAAAAGAGAGGGGGAAAGAGAGGGAGAGAGATCAAAATAGAGGGGGAGAGAGAGAGAGCAAAAGAGAGGGGGAGAGAGCAAAAGAGAGGGGGAGAGAGAACAAAAGAGAGGGGGGGGAGAGAGCAAAAGAGAGGGGGAGAGAAAGCAAAAGAGAGGGTGAAGAGAGAGCAAAAGAAAGAGGAGAGGGAGAGAGCTAAATTGGGGGGATAGAGAGCGAGCAAAAGAGAGGGGGAAGAGAGAGCAAAAGAAAGAGGAGAGAGAGAGAGAGAGAGAGAGAGAGAGAGCAAAAGAGGGGGAATATAGAGAGTAAAAGAGAGGGAGAAAGACAGCAAAAGAGAGGGAAAGAGATAGCAAAAGAGAGGGGGGAGAGAGCGCCAAAGAGAGTGACAGAGAGAGAGAGAGCAAAAGAGGGGGAGAGCACAAAAGAGAGGAGGAGAGTGAGCAAAAGAGAGGGGGGAAAGAGAGAGCAAAAGAGAGGGGGCAGAGGGCAAAAGAGAGGGGGTAGGGAGAGCAAAAAAGAGGGGTAGAGAGAGAGCAAAAGAGAGGGGAGAGAGAGCAAAAGAGAGGGGGAAAGAAAGAGCAAAAGAGAGGGGGAGAGAGACAGCAAAAGATAGGGGGAAGAGAGAGCAAAAGAAAGGGGAGAGGGAGAGAGCAAAAGAGGGGGGATAGAGAGAGAGCAAAAGAGAGGGGATAGTGAGAACAAAAGAGAGGGAGAGAGACAGCAAAAGAGGGGGAATATAGAGAGTAAAAGAGAGGGAGAAAGACAGCAAAAGAGAGGGAAAGAGATAGCAAAAGAGAGGGGGGGAGAGAGCGCCAAAGAGAGTGACAGAGAGAGAGAGAGCAAAAGAGGGGGAGAGCACAAAAGAGAGGAGGAGAGTGAGCAAAAGAGAGGGGGGAAAGAGAGAGCAAAAGAGAGGGGGCAGAGGGCAAAAGAGAGGGTGTAGGGAGAGCAAAAAAGAGGGGTAGAGAGAGAGCAAAAGAGAGGGGAGAAAGAGAAAAAGAGAGGGGGAGAGAGACAGCAAAAGATAGGGGGAAGAGAGAGCAAAAGAAAGGGGAGAGGGAGAGAGCAAAAGAGGGGGGATAGAGAGAGAGCAAAAGAGAGGGGATAGTGAGAACAAAAGAGAGGGAGAGAGACAGCAAAAGAGAGGGGGAAGAGAGAGCAAAAGAAAGAGGAGAGAGAGAGAGCCAAAGAGAGGGAGAGAGAGAGAGAGAGCAAAAGAGGAGGAGAGCACAAAAGAGAGGGGGAGAGAGCACAAAAGAGAGGGGGGAAAGAGAGGGAGAGAGAGATCAAAATAGAGGGGGAGAGAGAGAGCAAAAGAGAGGGGGAGAGAGCAAAAGAGAGGGGAGAGAGAACAAAAGAGAGGGGGAAAGAAAGAGCAAAAGAGAGGGGGAGAGAGACAGCAAAAGATAGTGGGAAGAGAGAGCAAAAGAAAGGGGAGAGGGAGAGAGCAAAAGAGGGGGGATAGAGAGAGAGCAAAAGAGGGGGGATATAGAGAGTAAAAGAGAGGGAGAGAGACAGCAAAAGAGAGGGAAAGAGATAGCAAAAGAGAGGGGGGAGAGAGATCCAAAGAGAGGGCGAGAGAGAGAGAGCAAAAGAGGGGGAGAGCACAAAAGAGAGGGGAGAGAGCACAAAAGAGAGGGGGGAAAGAGAGGGAGAGAGAGATCAAAATAGAGGGGGAGAGAGAGAGCAAAAGAGAGGGGGGAGAGAGCAAAAGAGAGGGGAGAGAGAACAAAAGAGAGGGGGGAGAGAGAGAGCAAAAGAGAGGGGGAGAGAAAGCAAAATACCTGAATATCCCTTGACATGTATATATTTTGTTTTAGAAGACATCCCAAAGTATTGATCTAGGCCCATTTTGGTATATTTCATGCCACCATTTCACCGCCAAATGCGATAAAAAAAAAAAAGTTCACTTTTTCACAAATTTTGTCACAAACTTTAGGTTTCCCACTGAAATTATTTACAAACAGCTTCTGCAATTATGGCACAAATGGTTGTAAATGCTTCTCTGGGATCCCCTTTTTCAGAAATAACAGACTTATATGGCTTTGTGGTTGCTTTTTGGTAATTAGAAGGCCGCTAAATGCCGCTGCGCACCACACATGTTTTATGCCCAGGAGTGAAGGGGTTAATTAGGGAGCTTGTAGGGAGCTTGTAGGGTTAATTTTAGCTTTAGTGTAGTGTAGTAGACAACCCCAAGTATTGATCTAGGCCCATTTTGGTATATTTTATTCCACCATTTCACCGCCAAATGCGAGCAAATAAAAAAAAAAACTTTACATTTTTCACAATTTTAGGTTTCACACTGAAATTATTTACAAACAGCTTATGCTATTATGGCAGAAATTGTTGTAAAAGCTTCTCTTAGTATCATCTGCAAAAATAGAGATGTCACTATTTATTCCTTGCTCCAAGTCATTTATAAAAATATTAAAAAGAACAGGGCCCAGTACTGATCACTGGGAGACGCCACTGATTACCTTTGTCCAATCTGAGTATGATCCATTTACTACTACTCGTTGCTCCCTATCTTTTATCCAGTTATTTATCCATGAGCTAACATTTTCAGCTATTCCCAGTCCCTTAATATTGTGCATCAATCTCTCATGTGGCACTGTATCAAATGCCTTTGCAAAATCTAAGTATATCACATCAACTGATTCCCCTTTATCTATATTTTTACTTACTTCCTCATAGAATCTAATTAGATTAGTTTGACATGATCTATTTCTCCTAAAGCCATGCTGATTAGAACTCATAATCTTGTTTACACAAATATGGTCATCAATATAATCCCTTATAATCCCTTCAAATATCTTCCCCACTATTGATGTCAGACTAACTGGTCTATAGATTCCTGGATCATCCCTGCTTCCCTTTTTGAAGAGTGGCACCCCATCAGCTTTACGCCAATCCTGGGGTACCATGCCTGAGGATAATGAGTTTTGAAAAATTAAGAGTAAAGGTTTGTCTATAACAGTGCTAAGTTCCCTTAACACCCTTGGGTGTATTCCATCTGGGCCTGGAGTTTTATTTACCTTAATATTTTCCAGTTTTTTCCTGATATCCTCTAAACAAAACCCAGTTAGTGGTATGGACTGGCATGTTCTATTCTGTTCCAAAGTATCATTCAATGGTTCGTCTCTCGTGTATACTGAAGAAAAAAAATGGTTTAGTACCTCAGCCTTCTCCCTGTCATTATTTATCATGCTACCCTCCACGCATTTTAATGTATCTATATTATCCTTCTTAGATTTTTTTGCTATTTATGTACTTAAAGAACCTTTTTAGGGTTAGACTTAGAATCCTTTGCAATTAATTTTTCATTTTCAATTTTGGCTAATTTGATTGCTTTTTTGCATGCTTTGTTACATTCCTTATAAATATTGTATGTTGAGTCTATACTATTTTCTTTTAATAATTTAAATGTCCAACGTTTTTTCCTAATTTCTCTTAACACATTTTTATTTAGCCATAACGGCTTTGTTTTTTCATTTTTATTTTTATAACCATATGGTATGTGTTGATATGTATATTTATTTAACAAATTTTTAAATATTATCCATTTATCCTCTGTATTTTTATTAGAAAATACATTGTCCCAATTTATATTATTTAATGATTTCCTTAAATCATTGAATTTTGCTTACTTGAAATTAAAATTCTTAGTTAAACCTTTAAAACACTGCATATGAAAAGAGATTTCAAATGTGACAATGTTATGATCACTGTTACCCAAATATTCTTTAACTTCTATGTTTGATATTATATCTGTATTGTTTGATAGCACTAAATCCAATATAGCTTTACTCCTAGTTGGCTCCTCTATTAATTGTGACAAGAAGTTATCCCTGAGAACATTTAAAAATCTATCCCCCTTAGCTGAATTACTAGTTTCATTGGCCCAGTTTATATCAGGGTAGTTAAAATCTCCCATAATTACAGCACTGTTACTAGCAGCCTTACCTATTTGGATAAGTAGTTGAGTTCCCTCCGGGTCACTAATGTTGGGAGGCTTGTAGCATGTTCCTAGTAATATTTTTTTAGGATTTTTCCCCCCACTGGGTCTCTACATTGTCACTTGTATCATAAATATCTTCACTTATTGTAGGTTTAAGGTTAGGTTTAATATACATGCAGATTCCCCCACCCCTTTTATTATTCCTGTTCCTCCTAAATAATGTATACCCCTCTAAGTTAACTGCCCAGTCATGTGAATCATCCCACCAAGTTTCAGTTATACTGATAACATCATAGTCCTCTTCTGCAACTAAGAGCGTCAGCTCCCCCATTTTACCTGTCATGCTTCTTGCATTTGTTGCCATACATTTAATTTTCATGTGCTTTCTGCTGCTACTTGGTGTGCTTTCCTCTATACTTTCTAATGTGACATTTCTTAAGTCATCCCTTCCTTGAGATATAAAGGGAGTGACATATTCACAGACTGATCTCTCTGTTCTATTTTGTTCTAACTGCCCCCCCCCCTTTGCCTAGTTTAAAAGGTTCTCTAAACGTGCTACCATCCTTTCCCCCAACACACCTGCACCATGTCATTCAGGTGCAATCCATCCTTACTGTACAAATTGTACCCTAGTGAAAAATCAGCCCAGTGTTCTAAAAAGCCAAACCCCTCATTTTTACACCATGTTTTTAGCCATGAATTAACAGACCTTAGCTCCTTCTGCCTTACTGAGTTAACACACGGCACTGGTAATATCTCAGAAAATATTACTTTGGAGGTCCTTGCTTTAAGCTTGCTACCTAACTCCCTGAAGTCATTTTTTAGGACTCTCCATCTCCCATTAGGACCAATATGCACCATGACTGCAGGATCAGACCCACATCCCTCTAAAAATCTATCAATACGCTCCGCAATATGCCTAACACAAGCCCCTGGAAGACAGCAAACTGTTCTATGTAAAGGGTCTGGATGACAAATTACCCTATCAACCTTCCTAATAATAGAGTCTCCTACCACCAACATCTGCCTCTGGCCCTGACTTGTATGCCCCTCTTCCATGACTGAAGGACTGCCCACCATAGTATGCTCCTCTTCCACACCTAAAGGACTGTTCACTATACTAGGCAACACAGCCCTCTCTGACACTGCCACCCCTGAACTGATATCCCCAACATCTTCACTTAATCTGGCAAATCTATTGGGGTGTACCAGCTCAGAACTGGCCTGTCTCTTCCACTTACCTTTACTTCGCCCTCTGACTGTGACCCAGCTACATCCTGGAGTCTCCTCATCTGAATCCTCCCCATTCCCACTACTGGAACCATTAACAACCAGCTCAGTCCTATCCATTTCCCTTTCAAGTGTCTGAATTTCATGTAGTGTTGCAATTCGTTCCTCCAGATCCCCAATACGAGTTTCTAAAGAGACAATATGCTCACACTTGCCACAAACATATAATCCCAGAAGCGGCTGCTTCAGTGTAGTGATGTCGCGAACCTAAAACTTTGGGTTCGCGAACGGCGAAAGTGAACTCCCACAAACGTTCGCGAACCGGGCGAACCCCCATTGACTTCAATGGGCAGGTGAATTTTAAAACCCACAGGGACTCTTTCTGGCCACAATAGTGATGGGAAAGTTGTTTCAAGGGGACTAACACCTGGACTGTGGCATGCCGGAGGGGGATCCATGGCAAAACTCCCATGGAAAATTACATAGTTGATGCAGAGTCTGTTTTTAATTCATAAAGGGCATAAATCACCTAACATTCCTAAATTGTTTGGAATAACATGCTTTAAAACATCAAGTATGATGCTGTATCGATCAGGTAGTGTAAGGGTTATGCCCGCTTCACAGTGACAGACCAAACTCCTGCAGCGGGTACAACATCATCATCATCACACCGTACGTCCATGTGTGTAATGCTGCCTGACTGAGACATATCCCTGTTATCTACATCCTCTGGCAATAATGGTTGTGCATCACTCATTTCTTCCAACTGATGTGTAAATAACTCCTCTGACAGATCAAGTGAAGCGGCTGTGGTGCTAGTGTTGTTGGTAGCGGCAGGCGGGCGAGTGATAACTTGAGAGGTGGTGCCCGAAGATAAGCTGGAGGAGGATGGTGCATCAAGGTTCAGAGCGGAAGCTATAGAAGATTGGGTGTCCTGTGTTAAAAAGTCAACTATGTCCTCAGAACTTTTCGAGTTCATGGTACGTGGCCTCTGAACACTGGGCATTATTCTAGGGCCAAAGGGAATCACAGCACCATGACCATGATGGCACCTGCGGGGTGGCCTGCCTCCGCCTGTCATTTTTTTTAAAATGTACACTTACACTACTATTAAACAAGATATGAGTGGTGCCACTGGGCAAGTGGGCACAGTATACGCTGTGAGCCTGACACAAAAAAGCAGACTGATGTTTCACAGTCCAAAAAGTTTTTAGTTTTTTTTAAATGTACACTTACACTACTATTAAACAATATATGAGTGGTGGCACTGTGCAAGTGGGCACAGTATACGCTGTGAGCCTGACACAAAAAAGCAGACTGATGTTTCACAGTCCAAAAAGTTATTTTTTTTTAAATGTACACTTACACTACTATTAAACAAGATATGAGTGGTGGCACTGGGCAAGTGGGCACAGTATACGCTGTGAGCCTGACACAAAAAAGCAGACTGATGTTTCCCAGTCCAAACAGTTTTTTTTTAAATGTACACTTACACTACTATTAAAAAAGATATGAGTGGTGCCACTGGGCAAGTGGGCACAGTATACTCTGTGAGCCTGGCACAAAAAAAGCAGACTGATGTTTCACAGTCCAAAAAGTTTTTTGTTTTTTTAAATGTACACTTACACTACTATTAAACAAGATATGAGTGGTGGCACTGGGCAAGTGGGCACAGTATGCTCTGTGAGCCTGGCACACACGCTGGCAGGCAGGCAACTGCAATTAGATTACACAAGCAGACTGATGTTTCACAGTCAAAAAAGTTTTTTTTTTTAAATTTCACTACTGTTACACCAGATATGAGTGGTGGCACTGGTCAAGTGAGCCTGGCACACACTGGCAGGCAGACAACTGCAATTAGATTACACAAGCAGACTGATGTTTCACAGTCAAAAAAGTTTTTTTATTTAAATTTACACTACTGTTACACCAGATATGACTGGTGGCACTGGGCAAGTGGGTCTGGCACACACGCTGGCAGGCAGGCAGGCAACTGCAATTAGATTACACAAGCAGACTGATGTTTCACAGTCAAAAAAGTTTTGTTTTTTTAAATTTACACTACTGTTACACCAGATATGAGTGGTGGCACTGGGCAAGTGGGTCTGGCACACACGCTGACAGGCAGGCAACTGCAATTAGATTGCACAGGAAGACTGATGTTTCACAGTCAAAAAAGTTTTTTTTTTAAATTTACACTACTGTTACACCAGATATGATTGGTGGCACTGGGCAAGTGGGCACAGTATATGCTGTGAGCCTGTCACACACGCTGGCAGACAGGCAACTGCAATTAGATTACACTATCAGACTGATGTTTCACAGTCAAAAAAGTTTGGTTTTTTTAAATTTACACTACTGTTACACCAGATATGAGTGGTGGCACTGGGCAAGTGGGCCTGGCACACACGCTGGCAGGCAGGCAACTGCAATTAGATTACACTAGCAGACTGATGTTTCACAGTCAAAAAAGTTTGTTTTTTTTAAATTTACACTACTGTTACACCAGATATGAGTGGTGGCACTGGGCAAGTGGGCCTGGCACACACGCTGGCAGGCAGGCAACTGCAATTAGATTACACTAGCAGACTGATGTTTCACAGTCAAAAACGTTTTTTTAAAAATTTACACTACTGTTACACCAGATATGAGTGGTGGCACTGGGCAAGTGGGCCTGGCACACACGCTGGCAGGCAGGCAACTGCAATTAGATTACACTAGCAGACTGATGTTTCACAGTCAAAAAAGTTGTTTTTTAAAATTTACACTACTGTTACACCAGATATGAGTGGTGGCACTGGGCAAGTGGGCCTGGCACACACACTGGCAGGTAGGCAACAGCAATTATATTACACAAGCAGACTGATGTTTCACAGTCAAAAAAGTTTTTTTTTTTTAAATTTACACTACTGTTACACCAGATATGAGTGGTGGCACTGGGCAAGTGGGCCTGGCACACACGCTGGCAGGCAGGCAACTGCAATTAGATTACACTGGCAGACTGATGTTTCACAGTCAAAAACGTTTTTTTAAAAATTTACACTACTGTTACACCAGATATGAGTGGTGGCACTGGGCAAGTGGGCCTGGCACACACGCTGGCAGGTAGGCAACTGCAATTATATTACACAAGCAGACTGATGTTTCACAGTCAAAAAAGTTTTTTTTTTTTACATTTACACTACTGTTACACCAGATATGAGTGGTGGCACTGGGCAAGTGGGCCTGGCACACACGCTGGCAGGCAGGCAACTGCAATTAGATTACACTAGCAGACTGATGTTTCACAGTCAAAAAAGTTGTTTTTTAAAATTTACACTACTGTTACACCAGATATGAGTGGTGGCACTGGGCAAGTGGGCCTGGCACACACACTGGCAGGTAGGCAACAGCAATTATATTACACAAGCAGACTGATGTTTCACAGTCAAAAAAGTTTTTGTTTTTTAAATTTACACTACTGTTACACCAGATATGAGTGGTGGCACTGGGCAAGTGGGCCTGGCACACACGCTGGCAGGCAGGCAACTGCAATTAGATTACACTGGCAGACTGATGTTTCACAGTCAAAAAAGTTTTTGTTTTTTAAATTTACACTACTGTTACACCAGATATGAGTGGTGGCACTGGGCAAGTGGGCCTGGCACACACGCTGGCAGGCAGGCAACTGCAATTAGATTACACTAGCAGACTGATGTTTCACAGTCAAAAACTTTTTTTTTTTTAAATTTTCACTACTGTTACACCAGATATGAGTGGTGGCACTGGGCAAGTGGGCCTGGCACACATGCTGGCAGGCAGGCAACTGCAATTAGATTACACTAGCAGACTGATGTTTCACAGTCAAAAAAGGTTGTTTTTTTAATTTACACTACTGTTACACCAGATATGAGTGGTGGCACTGGGCAAGTGGGCCTGGCACACACGCTGGCAGGCAGGCAACTGCAATTAGATTATGCTAGCAGACTGATGTTTCACAGTCAAAAAAGTTTTTTTTTTTTATAATTTACACTACTGTTACACCAGATATGAGTAGTGGCACTGGGCAAGTGGCTTGGCAGGCAGACAACTGCAATTAGATTACACAGGAAAAAAAAACAAAAAAACAGACTGATGTTCTAGCCCTAAAAAGGGCTTTTTGGGGTGCTGTCCTTACAGCAGAGATCAGATGAGTCCTTCAGGACTGTAGTGGACACTGAATACACTAGCCTAGCTATCAATTTCCCTATTAAATCAGCAGCAGCTACACTGTCCCTCCTCTCACTAGGAATGCAGCTTTCAAATGAATCTAAAATGGATGCTGTCCAGGAGGTGGGAGGGTCTGGGAGGGAGTGTCTGCTGCTGATTGGCTGTAATGTGTCTGCTGACTGTGAGGTAAAGGGTCAAAGTTTACTCAATGATGAAGAATAGGGGGCAGATCGAACATCGCATATGTTTGCCCGCCGTGGCGAACGCGAACATGCTATGTTCGCCGGGAACTATTCGCCGGCGAACTATTCGCAACATCACTACTCCAGTGATGCAAACATGTGGCAACTGTACACTGAATGAGATTCTCACACATTCTTAATAAAAGGTTTAACTTAAAAGTATAAAATAAATATATTTCCCCTTGGTTACCCAAATCCTTGTTTGCCTAACTACCTTGGTTAGCTAACTATTATACTTAAACAGACAATGTTACTTTAACAGAGAATCAATACAGCAACCCTGAAAGAGCAAGCTCACAGAGTAAATGTGCTAAATTTATAGGCTTGCAAGGCCCACACAGTTGAAAATAATCCCACCCCTAATTACCCACACAGACAGAAAAAAAAAATGGAATGCTAGAAATAAAGTTAGTTAGTAATTTCCTTTTTTTTTAAAAAAAAAAAATGCATCCCTTGCAAAGCAAATAATTTATAAATTAGCTTGGTTAGCTATTATACTTAAACAGACAATGTTACTTTAACAGAGAATCAATACAGCAACCCTGTATCATGATTGACCCCTGTATCATGATTGACCCCACATCTATTTCCCCATAGAAGAAATAACAATGCCATTAGATAAGAAATATTGTTATAAGAAAGTATATAAAAGGCAGTTTATTGTACATGGAATTTAAAGAGATACATACAAACTGATCTGGATAATTAAAGGGACAGTCAAGTCCAAAAATTTTTTTTTTCTTCATGATTTTGATAGGGCATGTAATTTTAAATAAGTTCCCAATTTACTTTTATCACCAATTTTGCTTTGTTCTCTTGGTATTCTTAGTTGAAAGCTAAACCTAGGAGGTTCATAAGCTAATTTCTTAGACCTTGAAGGCCACCTCTAATCTGATAGTTTTCACCACTAGAGGGCATTAGTTCATGTGTTTCAAATAGATAACATTGAGCTCACGCACGTGAAGCACTGGTTGGCTATAATGGAAGTCTGTCAAAAGAACTGAAATAAGGGGGCAGTTTTCAGAGGCTTAGATATAAGGTAATCACAGAGGTAAAACGTGCATTATTATAACCGTGTTGGTTATGCAAAGCTAGGGAATAAGTGATAAAGGGATTATCTATCTTTTTAAACATCACAAATTATGGTGTTGACTGTCCCTTTAATAAAACTTTCTCTTGCTCGTTTTTTGTTATTGTAAGCCTGATTATTCAACTGCTATATTTATTAAAAAAAAATTTAGTTATATCTGCATGCTGCAGCCCAAGTGTCTGAACACACTGGCCTGACATTTGAAAGGTTTATAGATGAGACATGATTCTAGTCATTAATATCCGAGCAGTTTTGCTGAGATGTTTATTTTTTGTCTTTGGTAAACCTTAGGATTGGTGATGAGGATAAAAATAGTTTTTCTAAAATTCAGTAATTCCATATTGGGTGGATCAATCATTTTAGTATAAATTATTACTAATATGTGTTTTGAATATTAACATGGTATAAATAATCTATCTTTTTAAACAATGACAATTTTCAAGTAGACTGTCCCTTTAAGCTTAGGGATGAGTGACTGCCTTAGGTTGAGAGAAAAGGTTCTTGTTTCAGGTTGATGCTGTTTTTCAGTGCTATTTATTTTGTTTGGTGCATAGGGAGGGTAGGAGATTTGTGGTTGGGACACTGAACAGGGCACTTTTTGTGAATGTGTTGAATCATGTTATCACCTGACATGTAATGTTTTTTTTTCTAGCCCCATAACAAACAAGGCACTTGCCTAGGGCAGCAGATTGTGAGGGGCAGCACTTTTTTGTAGCTATATTTGTAAGAAGCTTATAGTTATTTTATAAGTATTATACAGGTATATAATGAGAGATTTTGCCCTAAGTGTTCAATTCTAGGGGGGGTATAATAAGAGACTGCCTATGGAGCTTGTTACAATTTAGGGGTAACTCTGAACGTCTCTTTTATGCAGCTAGGTATTTATTTTAGTTTTGTTGGCTTTCAGCACTCAGTATTGTGTTTGGGGAAGTATTGTTTAAAAAAAACTTTTTTTTTGGGGGGGGGGGTATGTATTATGCAGTAATAGATAGGTTTTTATGTGTATAAATGTGTATGTGTCTGTGTGTGAACATTTATTTTGGAAAAGCCATAAAAAAATCACATTACTCAAAATCACATTACTCCCTGACCAAAAAAGGCCTAGGGGTCAGTAGAATTTTGGGTCCCTAAGTCAAAATGAAACTTCAATGATTCAGATAGAGCATGCTATTTTAAACAATTTTCTAATTTGCTTGGTTCTATTGGTATCCTTTGTTGAAGAGAATACTTAGGTGGGCTTAGAAGTAGCAATGCACTACTGGAGTGAGCTGCTAATTGGAGGCTGCACACATATGTCTCTTGTTATTGGCTCACTTGTTGTTTTCAGCTAGCTCACAGTTCTGCATTTTTGCTCCTTCAACAAAGGATACCAAGAGAATGAAGCACACTTGATAAAATAAATAATTACAACGTTGTTTATGGGGCTCTATGCACCTTTAATTGATTTTGTGTTGGTTTCCCATTTATATGTTACCAATGACTTGTTATGCATGCGGCAGAGTAATCCTATACTATAAAAGGCCAAGTGTGTTTGTCCGAAGCTGTCATGCGCAGTAGACAGCACAAGGACAAACACACCTGGACTTAGAGTCCCTACCTGATCTGCGGTGCTAGCAGAAGTGGGCGTGACCGGGCATTAGCGCGGGCGTGGTCGGGCGTGAATGAGCGTGGCAGGTGTGAAGGGGCGGGGCCGCGTGCGGTTGCGCACGCGAGATAGAGGGGAGAGAGATAGAGAGGGGGAGAGATAGAAAGAGGGGGAGAGAACAAAAGAGATGAGAAAGAGCTAAATATAGGATAAAAGAGTGGAAAGAACAAGAGAGGGGGAGAGAGAGAGATGGGGAGAGAGAGGGGGGAGGGAGAGAGAGGGGGGAGAGAGGGGAGGAGAGAAAGAGAGAAGGGGAGAGAGGGGGGAGAGAGAGTGGGGGGGAGGGGGGGAGAGAGAGAGGGGGAGGGGGGGAAAGAGAGAGGGGGAGAGAGAGAGGGGGAGAGGGAGAGGGGGGAGAGAGAGAGGGGGTGAGAGAGAGAGGGGGGGAGAGAGAGGGGGGATGAGAGAGAGAGAGGGGGGGAGAGAGGGAGAGAGAGAGAGGGGAGAGAGAGGGGGGGAGGGAGAGAGGGGGTGAGGGGGGGAGAGAGAGAGGGAGAGAGAGAGAGGGGGGGGATAGAGAGAGGGGAGAAAGAGAGAGAGAAGGGGGAGAGAGAGAGAGAGGGGGGGAGAGAGAGAGAGGGGGAGAGAGAGAGCAAAAGAGGGGGGAGAGAAAGCAAAAGAGAGGGGGAAGAGAGAGCAAAAGAGAGGGGAGAGAGAGAGCAAAAGAGAGGGATGGAGAGAGAGAGCAAAAGAGAGGGCAGAGAGAGAGAGAGCAAAAGAGAGGGGGGAGAGAGAGAGCGCAAATGAGAGGGGGGAGAGCGCGCAAAATAAAGGAGGGAGAGAGCGCAAAAGAGATGGGGGAGAGAGAGCGCAAAAGAGAGGGGGAGAGAGAGCGCAAAAGAGAGGGGGGAGAGAGAGAGCGAAAAAGAGAGGGGGGAGAGAGAGAGAGTGCAAAAGAGAGGGGGAGAGATAGAGCACAAAAGATATGGGGAGAGAGAGAGTGCAAAAGAGAGGGGGAGAGAGAGAGCTCAAAAGAGATGGGGAGAGAGCTCAAAAGAGAGGGGGGAGAGAGCGCAAAAGAGAGGGGGGAGAGAGAGAGCGAAAAAGAGAGGGGGGAGAGAGAGAGAGTGCAAAAGAGAGGGGGAGAGATAGAGCGCAAAAGAGATGGGGAGAGAGAGAGTGCAAAAGAGAGGGGGAGAGAGAGAGCTCAAAAGAGATGGGGAGAGAGCTCAAAAGAGAGGGGGGAGAGAGCTCAATAGAGAGGGGGAGAGAGAGAGAGCAAAAGAGAGGGGGAGGGAGATAGCGCAAGGGGTGGGACCGATGTACTGCAAAAAATGGCCCGTGTAAACGGGCTTTAGGACTAGTAAAATATATTTGACATTGCTCCTTTCAGTTAATTTTGGTATATGAAACACATGATGTGGTGACAGGCTTAATATTTTTTGGCCAAAATATAAGCGGCACGGGGGGGGGAGGGGGGCTAACTACTGGTTCAGTCAGGGGAAAATTTCTAGTGGCAGCCCTGTTAGTATAAAGTACATTGTTTTGCAGTTGTGAGAAGAAACCAGTTAGAGAACAGATATGTACCAGGATTTGCCTTGACAAGTCAGCAGGATGCATTTCAAGTTCTGAGAATTGGAAAATCCACTATTTCCATAATTAAATTACATGAAAAGGGGACAAAATAAATAATGAAAGTATATAGCAAAGCTGTTTTACTACACATAACTAAAACTTTTGTATTTAAATCTCAAGGTGTTTACTGTCCCTTTAAATTCAAGAAATGTTTTGCAGTCTGGAGATATTAATAAAAATAACGGTAGTGTTCTATACATAGTGGACACTAACCATAAACTAAGTTTATATGTATGGTATGTGTTTATGCGTGTGTGTATGATAATTAATTGCAAGAAAATGTGACTATTCTTCCAAATTAAATATGATCCTAGTTCCTACTTTTGCAGTGGATATATTTCTGTTTTTATTATAATGCTTTTTTTAATTGAAGTTTTAATTTCTTTTCCACCCACAATTGAAGTGTTATATTTTCTGGCACATATTAAGCTGTTTTAATATATTGCCCAAAATAAATAGAAATGGCAAATTACATCCTTCTCTGTATATAACTTTCTTCATTTGCAGATTACAGAAAATCAATATTTTTAAGTTTAGTGCATAATGGAAGAAACATTTAGATTAAAAATCCCTAAGGTGATGCAAAGTTCATTACATTTGGTTTTCAGAATAGATTTAATTATGATCACGTACAGATCTGAGATGTAACTTTGCAAACAAAATGATGTTATTCACTTCATATATTCTAAATATTTAGGCCTAGATTTGGAGTTCGGCGGTAAAAGGGCTGTTAACGCTCCGCGGGTTTTTTTCTGGCCGCACCATAAATTTAACTCTGGTATCGAGAGTTCAAACAAATGCTGCGTTAGGCTCCAAAAAAGGAGCGTAGAGCATATTTACCGCAAATGCAACTCTCGATACCAGAGTTGCTTACGGACGCGGCCGGCATCAAAAACGTGCTCGTGCACGATTCTCCCATAGGAAACAATGGGGCAGTTTGAGCTGAAAAAAAACCTAACACCTGCAAAAAAGCAGCGTTCAGCTCTTAACGCAGCCCCATTGTTTCCTATGGGGAAACACTTCCTACGTCTGCACCTAACACTCTAACATGTACCCCGAGTCTAAACACCCCTAACCTTACACTTATTAACCCCTAATCTGCCGCCCCCGCTATCGCTGACCCCTGCATTACACTTTTAACCCCTAATCTGCCGCTCCGTAAACCACCGCCACCTACGTTATCCCTATGTACCCCTAATCTGCTGCCCTAACATCGCCGACCCCTATGTTATATTTATTAACCCCTAATCTGCCCCCCACAACGTCGCCGACACCTGCCTACACTTATTAACCCCTAATCTGCCGAGCGGACCTGAGCGCTACTATAATAAAGTTATTAACCCCTAATCCGCCTCACTAACCCTATCATAAATAGTATTAACCCCTAATCTGCCCTCCCTAACATCGCCGACACCTACCTTCAATTATTAACCCCTAATCTGCCGACCGGAGCTCACCGCTATTCTAATAAATGTATTAACCCCTAAAGCTAAGTCTAACCCTAACACTAACACCCCCCTAAGTTAAATATAATTTTTATCTAACGAAATAAATTAACTCTTATTAAATAAATGATTCCTATTTAAAGCTAAATACTTACCTGTAAAATAAATCCTACTATAGCTACAATATAAATTATAATTATATTATAGCTATTTTAGGATTAATATTTATTTTACAGGCAACTTTGTAATTATTTTAACCAGGTACAATAGCTATTAAATAGTTAAGAACTATTTAATAGTTACCTAGTTAAAATAATAACAAATTTACCTGTAAAATAAATCCTAACCTAAGATATAATTAAACCTAACACTACCCTATCAATAAAATAATTAAATAAACTACCTACAATTACCTACAATTAACCTAACACTACACTATCAATAAATTAATTAAACACAATTGCTACAAATAAATACAATTAAATAAACTATCTAAAGTACAAAAAATAAAAAAGAACTAAGTTACAGAAAATAATAAAATATTTACAAACATAAGAAAAATATTACAACAATTTTAAACTAATTACACCTACTCTAAGCCCCCTAATAAAATAACAAAGCCCCCCAAAATAAAAAATTCCCTACCCTATTCTAAAATACAAATATTACAAGCTCTTTTACCTTACCAGCCCTGAACAGGGCCCTTTGCGGGGCATGCCCCAAGAATTTCAGCTCTTTTGCCTGTAAAAAAAAACATACAATACCCCCCCCCAACATTACAACCCACCACCCACATACCCCTAATCTAACCCAAACCCCCCTTAAATAAACCTAACACTAATCCCCTGAAGATCTTCCTACCTTGTCTTCACCATACCAGGTTCACCGATCCGTCCTGGCTCCAAGATCTTCATCCAACCCAAGCGGGGGTTGGCGATCCATAATCCGGTGCTCCAAAGTCTTCCTCCTATCCGGCAAGAAGAGGACATCCGGACCGGCAAACATCTTCTCCAAGCGGCATCTTCTATCTTCTTCCATCCGATGACGACCGGCTCCATCTTGAAGACCTCCAGCGCGGATCCATCCTCTTCTTCCGACGACTAGACGACGAATGACGGTTCCTTTAAGGGACGTCATCCAAGATGGCGTCCCTCGAATTCCGATTGGCTGATAGGATTCTATCAGCCAATCGGAATTAAGGTAGGAATTTTCTGATTGGCTGATGGAATCAGCCAATCAGAATATAGTTCAATCCGATTGGCTGATCCAATCAGCCAATCAGATTGAGCTCGCATTCTATTGGCTGATCGGAACAGCCAATAGAATGCGAGCTCAATCTGATTGGCTGATTGGATCAGCCAATCGGATTGAACTATATTCTGATTGGCTGATTCCATCAGCCAATCAGAAAATTCCTACCTTAATTCCGATTGGCTGATAGAATCCTATCAGCCAATCGGAATTCGAGGGACGCCATCTTGGATGACGTCCCTTAAAGGAACCGTCATTCGTCGTCTAGTCGTCGGAAGAAGAGGATGGATCCGCGCTGGAGGTCTTCAAGATGGAGCCGGTCGTCATCGGATGGAAGAAGATAGAAGATGCCGCTTGGAGAAGATGTTTGCCGGTCCGGATGTCCTCTTCTTGCCGGATAGGAGGAAGACTTTGGAGCACCGGATTATGGATCGCCAACCCCCGCTTGGGTTGGATGAAGATCTTGGAGCCAGGACGGATCGGTGAACCTGGTATGGTGAAGACAAGGTAGGAAGATCTTCAGGGGATTAGTGTTAGGTTTATTTAAGGGGGGTTTGGGTTAGATTAGGGGTATGTGGGTGGTGGGTTGTAATGTTGGGGGGGGGGTATTGTATGTTTTTTTTTACAGGCAAAAGAGCTGAAATTCTTGGGGCATGCCCCGCAAAGGGCCCTGTTCAGGGCTGGTAAGGTAAAAGAGCTTGTAATATTTGTATTTTAGAATAGGGTAGGGAATTTTTTATTTTGGGGGGCTTTGTTATTTTATTAGGGGGCTTAGAGTAGGTGTAATTAGTTTAAAATTGTTGTAATATTTTTCTTATGTTTGTAAATATTTTATTATTTTCTGTAACTTAGTTCTTTTTTATTTTTTGTACTTTAGATAGTTTATTTAATTGTATTTATTTGTAGCAATTGTGTTTAATTAATTTATTGATAGTGTAGTGTTAGGTTAATTGTAGGTAATTGTAGGTAGTTTATTTAATTATTTTATTGATAGGGTAGTGTTAGGTTTAATTATATCTTAGGTTAGGATTTATTTTACAGGTAATTTTGTTATTATTTTAACTAGGTAACTATTAAATAGTTCTTAACTATTTAATAGCTATTGTACCTGGTTAAAATAATTACAAAGTTGCCTGTAAAATAAATATTAATCCTAAAATAGCTATAATATAATTATAATTTATATTGTAGCTATATTAGGATGTATTTTACAGGTAAGTATTTAGCTTTAAATAGGAATTATTTATTTAATAAGAGTTAATTTATTTCGTTAGATAAAAATTATATTTAACTTAGGGGGGTGTTAGTGTTAGGGTTAGACTTAGCTTTAGGGGTTAATACATTTATTAGAATAGCGGTGAGCTCCGGTCGGCAGATTAGGGGTTAATAATTGAAGGTAGGTGTCGGCGATGTTAGGGAGGGCAGATTAGGGGTTAATACTATTTATGATAGGGTTAGTGAGGCGGATTAGGGGTTAATAACTTTATTATAGTAGCGCTCAGGTCCGCTCGGCAGATTAGGGGTTAATAAGTGTAGGTAGGTGTCGGCGACGTTGAGGGGGGCAGATTAGGGGTTAATAAATATAACATAGGGGTCGGCGATGTTAGGGGTAGCAGATTAGGGGTACATAGGGATAACGTAGGTGGCGGCGATTTGCGGTCGGAAGATTAGGGGTTAATTATTTTAAGTAGCTTGCGGCGACGTTGTGGGGGGCAAGTTAGGGGTTAATAGATATAATACAGGGGTCGGCGGTGTTAGGGGCAGCAGATTAGGGGTACATAAGTATAACGTAGGTGGCGGTCGGCAGATTAGGGGTTAAAAATTTTAATCGAGTGGCGGCGATGTGGGGGGACCTCGGTTTAGGGGTACATAGGTAGTTTATGGGTGTTAGTGTACTTTAGGGTACAGTAGTTAAGAGCTTTATAAACCGGCGTTAGCCAGAAAGCTCTTAACTCCTGCTATTTTCAGGCGGCTGGAATCTTGTCGTTAGAGCTCTAACGCTCACTGCAGAAACGACTCTAAATACCAGCGTTAGAAAGATCCCATTGAAAATATAGGCTACGCAAATGGCGTAGGGGGATCTGCGGTATGGAAAAGTCGCGGCTGAAAAGTGAGCGTTAGACCCTTTAATCACTGACTCCAAATACCAGCGGGCGGCCAAAACCAGCGTTAGGAGCCTCTAACGCTGGTTTTGACGGCTACCGCCGAACTCTAAATCTAGGCCTTAGTTTCTATTAAAACACAATTCTTGAGTAAACTATTTTTAATTTGAGCAATGCAATAAATAAATTATTTTTATGAAAATATTTTCCTTTTTATTTAATTATATTTTTGCTGTAAACGTTTTCAGAAAGTGCTCACTTGATAAATTACATTTCTTTTATGATTTTAAGAGTCCAAAAGTCATCACATTTTGGAAAATACCTCTCCTAACCACTAGGATGAAGAAAAAGATACTCCAACACATCAAGGGCCCGATCCAATATGCAGCGTTGCCCGCAAAAGCCGGCGACGCCAAATTTTGCGCTGGTCTGGTATCACATATACGGCGTAACATAGAAGTTACGCTCGTATATTTCACCCTTCGGCCGTAGTTTTTTGGCCCATAGAGTGATATACCAAACCTGCGCAGTTTGGTATCCAATATACAGCGTAAGGACTTACGGCCCTTTAGCAACTGCCGGCACCGTATATGTGATAGGTTGAGGTGCAAGGTGAAACTACGGGCGGCGCAGGTTTCCACGCTTGCGCCGAAACCTGCACCGCATATCGGATCGCGCCCCAGAGATTTAAATTCATTTAAATATTTTTGGAAGGGTAGGGTTTGTCATTTTATGTAATGGTAGGATTTTTAATTTTGGTAAATGTTATTATTATTTTTTTTTGGTAATGTAGTTTTTTTATTTTTGTTAATGTTGTTTTTGTATTTTTGGTATTGTAAGGATTTTTTTTAAGTAATGTTTGGGGTTTTTAGGGTAAGCTTGGATTTTAACTTAATTTTACAGGTAAGTTTTTATTTTTTAAAGGTAGTTAGGATAGTTTTTATTTAATGTATGGGTATTTTAATTGGGGTTTAGTTAGGGGGTGTTAGATTAGGGGGTTTAGTTGTTAGTTTATTACTTTGCCTTGTTGGGGATGGCGGTTTAGGGGTTAACAGTTTATTTATATAGTTTGCCATGTGGGGGGGATGGTGGTTTAGGGGTAAATAGTTTATTTATATAGTTTGCGATGTAGGGGGATAGCAGTTTAGGGGTTAATACTTTTATTTAGTGTTTGCGATGTGGGGGGATGGCGGTTTAGGGGTTTACAGTTTTATTTAGGGATGGTGATGTGGGAGGATGGCGGTTTAGGGGTTAATAGTGTAGTTTATGGTTTTAAGTGTACTTTGTAATGTATTTTTCTTGTGTTTTGTGCAATTTTTTTATTTAGAAACCCACTTTACCAGAGCTCTTAGATTGCGATATGGATTGAAGCAGAAAACACTATTGGGCTAGCGCAATGGCGATTTCTCCTGACTTGTAATATAAGTGGGAGAAAATGGATTGCAAAATCACAATAGCACTAGCGCAAAGTCTGTTGCACCTCACTTGCAATATTGCCCTACTAAGGCTTTAAGTCAGGCAGCTAAAGTAACAGCTGTAGCTGTAGAGTTCTTAGGGGCTGGACAAAAAGAAGAAAAAGAACCTTCCAGTATTAAAGCTGAAGGTCTAAACCATGCATCATCTCAAAAAGAGGCGTTTTTAAAGAATCCTCAAATTCAGATTAAGATTACAAGGAGGAGAGACTGAATGAATAATTGGTTTAAATTCTGATCACAGCCTAATCAAAAGTCTAAAAACTGGAAAGAGACACAATCTGACCCTTCAGGAAACTGCCTAGCAAACCATTATCTAGACCCCCACATGCAGGAACTCAAGAACTCTGTGATTTCAAAAAGAAATTCCAGCGATAGCCTTTGTGAGCACACCAAGCAAAAAAAAGGGTTTCCAGACATTATTACAAATACGTCTGTGAACAGGTTTCCTAGCCTAACTCAAGGTGTCAATAACCTTGTCAGAAAAACCTCTGAGACAGCACTAAGCGTTCAATCAATGTTGAGATCTTGATAAAAGAAAGGGCCTTGAGGGAGAAAATCTCTTCTTAGAGGAACTTCCAATGTGGGCACAAAGATATCTTAACCAGATCCACAAACCAAATCCTTCAAGGCCCCACTGCTGCTGAGGCTTGTTCCTGCTTGATTCTGTCTATCACTCTAGCTAGCAACACAAATGGAGGAATCTATAATACTCACCCGAGGGTCCCAAGACCTGGCACAATACTGAGGCAGTCTGTGATTTAAATGAAAAGCCATGTGATCTCTGGCAGACCCCAATATATCACAATCTGGTCAAAACTTCCAGATTCAGCAACCATTCCCCTGAGTGAAGAGACTGGCAACTGAGAAAGTCTGCTTCCTAATTGTTCACAACCAGAATGTGGATGTCATAAGTAATTAAACGACATTCTGCCCAGCTGATCATATGGGACACTTTCCTTATTGCTACTGAACTGCAAGCTCCTCCCTGATAATTAGCGAAGGCCACTGCTGTGACATTGTCTGACTGGAATCTCAGAAAATATTCCTGTCTGATGTTAGATTTCTGAAGTTGGAACTGGAGCAACAACTCCCATTAATTCTAGATCTCTGACACAAGCAAAAAAATCTTGGGCCTTTAGAGCTTCTCAAGGCACTCGAGACAAAAAGGATCTTCCTGAGGAGGACTTGAATAAATTACACCAAGTAAATTATCTGTATACCCTGGGATCCTGAACAAATTTCTCCAAAGCCTCCTGAAAGAGACTCAACCTGCTCCTAACCAGATACTGGTCTGGCTCGGGGGCTGCACCTTCATGCTGTCTTGGAAGCTGGGGTAGACATCTTAGACTGCTTATTTTTGGATCAAGAAGGGTTGGACTTCCAGGAAGATTTGGAGTAGCCAGAACTCTATTCAGAGGGGGAGGCTTTCTGAGTTTACAAAAAATCATAACCACCATAAAAAGGGTGGGTCTCATGGACTCTTGTCAATATGAAAGAAATTAATTTATCAGGTAAGTTCTTACATAAATTATGTTTTCTTTCATGTAATTGGCAAGAGTCCATGAGCTAGTAAAGTATGAGATAGTAATACCCAAGATGTGGAACTCCACAGAAGAGTCACTAGAGAGGGAAGAATAAAATAATAACAGCCATTTTTTCGCTGAAAAAAATAAATCCACAATCCAAAATATAAGTTTTGTATTCTCATAATGAAAAGAAAAAACTCAAACATAAGCAGAGGAATCAAACTGAAACAGCTGCCTGCAAAACTTTTCTACCAAAAACTGCTTCCGAAGAAGCAAATACATCAAAACGGTAGAATTTAGTAAATGTATGCAAAGAAGACCAAGTTGATGCTTTGCAAATCTGATCAACTGAAGCTTCATTCTTAAAAGCCCACGAAGTGCAGACTGATCTAGTAGAATGAGCTGTAATTCTCTGAGGCGGGGCCTGATCTGACTCTAAATAAGCCTGTTGAATCAAAAGCATTAACCAAGATGCCAAGGAAATGGCAGAAGCCTTCTCACCTTTCCTAGAACCAGAAAAGATAACAAATAGACTAGAAGTCTTCCTGAAAGCCTTAGTATCTTCAACATAATATTTCAAAGCTCTTACCACATCCAAAGAATGTAAGGATCTCTCCAAAGAATTCTTAGGATTAGGACATAAAGAAGGGACAACAATTTCTATACTAATATTGTTAGAATTCACAACCTTAGGTAAAAATTTAAATGAATTCCGCAAAACTGCCT
The DNA here is from genome assembly GCF_027579735.1 of Bombina bombina. Lineage (NCBI taxonomy): Eukaryota > Metazoa > Chordata > Amphibia > Anura > Bombinatoridae > Bombina > Bombina bombina. Next base: position 501,666,662 of record NC_069502.1, read on the forward strand.
TATCCTGATGGAAAATCAGAAAAGGAGATTCACATGAAAGAGCAAATAATTTAGAAACTCTTCTAGCAGAAGAGATGGCCAAAAGGAACAGCACTTTGCAAGAAAGTAATTTAATGTCCAAAGAATGCTTTCGCTCAAAAGGAGGAGCCTGTAAAGCCTTCAAACCCAAATTTAGACTCCAAGGAGGAGAGATTGATTTAATGACAGGCCTGATATGGACCAAAGCCTGAACAAAACAGTGAATATCAGAAAGCTTAGCAATCTTTCTGTGAAATAAAATAGAAAGAGCGGAGATTTGTCCCCTCAAGGAACTTGCAGACAAACCCTTATCCAAACCATCCTGAAGAAACTGTAAAATTCTAGGAATTCTAAAAGAATGCCAGGAGAATTTATGAGAAGAACACCATGAAATATAAGTCTTCCAAACTCTATAATAAATCTTCCTAGAAACAGATTTACAAGCCTGTAACCTTAGTATTAATCACAGAGTCAGAGAAACCTCTATGACTAAGCACTAGGCATTCAATTTCCATACCTTCAAATTTAATGATTTGAGATCCTGATGGAAAAACGGACCTTGACACAGAAGGTCTGGCCTTAATGAAAGTGGCCAAGGTTGTCAACTGGACAACTGAACTAGATCCGCCTACCAAAACCTGTGAGGCCATGCTGGAGCTACCAGCAACAGAAACGATTGTTCCATGATGATTTTGGAGATCACTCTTGTAAGAAGAACTAGAGGCGGAAAAATATAAGCAGGTTGAAAACACCAAGGAACTGTTAACGCATCCACCACTTCCGCCTGAAGATCCCTGGACCTGGACAGGTACCTGGGTAGTTTCTTGTTTAGATGGGAAGTCATCACATCTATTTCTGGAAGACCCCACTTCTGAACAATCTGAGAAAACTCATCTGGATGGAGTGACCACTCCCCCGAATGTAAAGTCTGACGGCTGAGATAATCCGCTTTCCAATTGCCTATACCTGGGATATGAACCCAGGTATAGACAGGAGCTGGATTCCGCCCAAGCAAGTATCCGAGATACTTCTTTCATAGCTTGGGGACTGTGAGTCCCACCCTGATTATTGACATATGCCACAGTTGGGATATTGTCTGACTGAAAACAAATTAACGGCTCTCTCTTCAACAAAGGCCAAACCTGAAGAGCCCTGAAAATAGCACGGAGTTCTAAAATATTGATTGGTAATCTCGCCTCTTGAGATTTCCAAACCCCTTGTGCTGTCAGAGATCCCCAGACAGCTCCCCAACCTGAAAGACTTGCATCTGTTATAATCACAGCCCAGGTTGGACGAACAAAAGAGGCCCCTTGAACTATACAATGGTGATCTAACCACCAAGTCAGAGATAGTCGAACATTGGGATTTAAGGATATTTATTGTGATATATTTGTATAATCCCTGCACCATTGGTTCATCATATAAAGCTGTAGAGGTCTCATATGAAAACGAGCAAAAGGGATCGCGTCCGAAGCTACAGTCAAAAGACCTAAAACTTCCATGCACATAGCTGGAAATGATTGAGACTGAAGGTTCCGACAAGCTGAAACCAATTTTAATCATCTCTTGTCTGTTAGAGACAGAGTTATGGACACTGAATCTATCTGGAAACCTAAAAAGGTGACCCTTGTCGGAGGAAACAAATAACTTTTTGGTAAATTGATCCTCCAACCATGTCTTTGAAGAAACAGCACTAGTTGATTTGTGTGAGATTCTGCAGAATGTAAAGACTGAGCTAGTACCAAGATATCGTCCAAATAAGGAAGCACCGCAATACTCCATTCTCTGATTATAGAGAGTAGGGCACCGAGAACCTTTGAAAAGATTCTTGGAGCTGTCGCTAGGCCAAATGGAAGAGCGACAAATTGGTAATACTTGTCTAGAAAAGAGAATCTCAGAAACTGATAGTGATCTGGATGAATCGGAATATGAAGATATGCATCCTGTAAGTCTATTGTGGACATATAATGCCCTTGCTGAACAAAAGGCAGAATAGTCCTTATAGTCACCATTTTGAAAGTTGGCACTCTTACATAACGATTCAAAATTTTCAGATACAGAACTGGCCTGAATTAATTTTCTTTCTTTGGGACAATGAATAGATTTGAATAAAACCCCAGACCCTGTTCCTGAAACGGAACTGGTATTATTAACCCTGAAAAGCTGTAGGTCTGAGCCTTTACTGGATTTGCTGGGATGCATGAGAGAAAAAATCTTCTCACAGGAGGTCTTACTCTGAATCCTATTCAGTACCCTTGAGAGACAATACTCTGAATCTGACAGAATATGCCCAAATGTCTTAGAAGAATCTTAATCTGCCCCCTACCAGCTGGATTTGTTGGCATGCATGAGAGAAAAAATCTTCTCACAGGAGGTCTTACTCTGAATCCTATCCGGTACCCTTGAGAGACAATACTCTGAATCTGACAAAATCTGCCCAAATGTCTTGGAAGAATCTTAATCTGCCCCCTACCAGCTGAGCTGGAATTAGGGCCGCACCATCATGCAGACTTGGGGGCTGGCTTTGGTTTCTTAAACGGTTTGGACTTACTCCAACTTGATAAAGGTTTCCAATTGGAACCAGATTCTTTGGGGGAAGGATTAGGTTTCTGCTCCTTATTTTGTCGAAAGGAACGGAAACAATTAGAAGCTTTAGATTAACCCTTAGGTCTTTTTTCCTGAGGCAAAAAAACTCCCTTGCCTCCAGTGACAGTTGAAATAATCAAATCCAACTGAGAACCAAATAACTTATTACCTTGGAAAGAAAGAGATAGTAATCTAGACTTAGATACCATGTCAGCATTCCAATATTTAAGCCACAAAGCTCTTCTAGCTAAAATAACTAAATACATAGATTTAACATCAATTTTGATGATATCAAAAATGGCATCACAGATAAAATTATTAGCATGTTGAAGCAAGCGAACAATGCTAGATAAATCAGGATCCATTTCCTGTTGTGCTAAACTTTCCAACCAAAAAGTTGATGCAGCTGCCACATCAGTCATAGAAATGGCAGGTCTGAGAAAATGGCCAGAATATAAATAATCTTTCTTTAGATAAGATTAAAGTTTCCTATCTAAAGGATCTTTAAAAGAAGTACTATCTTTCATAGGAATAGTAGTATGTTTAGCAAGAGTAGAAATAGCCCCATCAACTTTGGGGATCTTTTCACAAAACTCCAGTCTAACTGCTGGCAAAGAATACGATTTTTTAAACCTTTTAAGAAGGAATAAAAGAAGTACCAGGCCTATTCCATTCCTTAGAAATCATATCAGAAATAGTATCAGGAACTGGAAAAACCTCTGAAATAACCACAGGAGGTTTATAAACAGAATTTAAATGTTTTACTAGTTTTAATATCAAGAGGACTAATTTCCTCAATATCCAATGTAATCAATACCTCTTTTAACAAGGAACGAATATACTCCATTTTAAATAAATAAGTAGATTTGTCAGTGTCAATATCTGATGAAGGATCTTCTGAATCAGATAGATCCTCGTCAGAGGAGGATAATTCAGTATGTTGTCGGTCATTTGAAATTTCATCAACTTTATCAACTTTATGAGAAGTTTAAAAAGACCTTTTACATTTGTTAGAAGGCGGGATGGCAGACAAAGCCTTCTGAATTGCATCAACAACAAAATATTTTATATTCACAGGTATATCATGTACATTAGATATTGAAGGAACAACAGGCATTGTACTATTGAATTGCATCAACAACAAAATATTTTATATTCACAGGTATATCATGTACATTAGATATTGAAGGAACAACAGGCATTGTACTATTACTGATGGACACATTCTCTGCATGTAAAAGCTTATCATGACAACTATTACATACCACAGCTGGAGATATAATCTCCACAAATTTACAACAAATGCACTTAGCTTTGGTAGAACTGTTATCAGGGTTCCAACAGTTGTTTCTGAGACTGGATCAGATTGAGACATCTTGCAAATGTAAGAGAAAAAACAACATATAAAGAAAAATTATCAATTTCCTTATATGACAGTTTCAGGAATGGGAAAAAAACGCAAACAGCATAGCCCTCTGATAAAGAAGGGAAGGCAAGAAGCATATAGGAATGGGGATTAAAATAATGGAATTATTTGGCGCCAATTTTGACGCACAACGTAAACTGAAAATGTTTTGGCGCTAACAACATCCGGAAATGACACACTTGCGTCATTGAAGGCGCACCTTGTGCAGGAAACTGTGCGTCAACTAAGATGCTGGAAATGATGAATTTGCGTCATCTGACATACCTTTGCGCCAAAAAATTCTCGCGCCAAGAATGATGCAATAAACTTTGGCATTTTCCCTCGCAAGCCTAATTTTGCCAGCCAATTTTAATGAAAAAAACAGCCAAATTGAAAAAAGACTATACCCCAGGTAAGAAAAATATTTTCCCAAATATGAAACTGATAGTCTGCAAAAGGAAATATACATAAACCTGACTCATGGCAAATATAAATACATATATTTAGAACTTTATATTAAACCATAGTGTCTTAAGTAATGAAAACATACTTACTGAAAGACACCCATCCACATACAGTATAGCAGATAGCCAAACCAGTACTGTCACAGTTATCAGTAGAGGTAATGGAACATGAGAGTATATAGTCAATCTGAATAAGGGAGGTAGGAGATGAATCTCTACGACCGAAAACAGAGAACCTATGAAATAGATCTCCCGTGAGGAAAACCATTGCATTCAATAGGATATACTCCCTTCACAACCCTCTGACATTTACTGTACTCTGTGAGGAATCGGGCTTCAAAATGCTGAGAAGCGCATATTAACGTAGAATCTAAGCAAAAACTTACTTCACCACCTCCATAGGAGGAAAAGTTTGTAAAACTGAATTGTGGGTGTGGTGAGGGGTGTATTTATAGGCATTTTGAGGCTTGGGAAACTTTGCCCCTCCTGGTAGGATTGTATATCCCATACGTCACTAGCTCATGGACTCTTGCCAATTACATGAAATAAAAGGCCCTTTTAAGGGCTATTGGTAGTTTATTGTAGGCTAGGGTTTTTTTTTATTTTGGGGACGCTTTCTTATTTTGATAGGGCTATTAGATCAGGTGTAATCGTTTTTATTTTGGATAATTTCATTTGTTATTTTTCGTAATTTAGTGTTTGTTATTTTTTCTACTTTAGTATTTTTTTATCTTTGTAATTTAGTATTTTTTATTTTTTGTAATTGTAGATTTAATTTTTTTAGTAGGGTTAGTTTTTTTTTAATGTGTTATTTAATTATTTTAATTTGTATTTATTTTAATTTTAGTATAATAGTAATGTTAGTTTAATTTATAGTTTAAATTTAGTTTTTTTTTAATTTCCCAGGTAAATTTTTAATTATTTTAAGATAGGGATTTTGTAATTTTGATTTAAAATTAGGGGGTTGTTAGGTTTAGGGGTTAATAGTTTAATTTAGTTTTTTGCGATGTGGGGGGCTGGTGGATTAGGGGTTAATAGGTTTATTCAGTGGTAGTGATGTGGGAGGCCAGAGGTTTAGGGGTTAATAACTTTATTTAGTGGCGGCAATGTCAGGGAGCGGCGGAATAGGGGTTAATATCTTCATTATAGTGTGGGCGATGTTGGGGTGCGGGGGAATAGGGGTTAATAACTTTAGTATAGTGGCGACGATGTCAGGGAGCGGTGGAGTAGGGGTTAATACATTTTATTAGTGGTGGCGATGTCAGGAGCAGCATATTAGGGGTTAATAAATGTATTATAGTGTTTGCGATGCGGGAGGGCCTCGGTTTTGGGGTTAATAGATAGTTTATGGGTGTTAGTGTACTTTGTAACAGTATAGTTATGAGTTTTGTATAACAGTTTTGTGGCGCATAACTACTGGTCTGAGATTGCAGAACGGATCATGTCGGTATAGGGTGTAACGCAAGCTTTTTAGTCTCACTGCAAAACTTGTAATGGCAGCGCTATGGAAATCACATGCAAAAACGTAATTTTTTCAAGGGCGGGACTGACGCTGCGTTACAGGCTAAAAGGTTTGCGGTACAGCTATACCGGCAAGACTCAAAATGGCTGCGTTGCTGTTTTAATGCTGAAATAGCCATTTTTTCAGCGTTAAAACATGAACACAAAACTCGTAATCTAAGTGTGTATTAATTATAAATATTGTATAAACATGATTTTTCATGTTAAATAGTAACATAGTAGATGAGGTTGAAAAAAGACAGAAGCCAATCAAATTCAACCTATACAAATCTAATATACTTACAAAAAAGCTCCAGTTGAGCTTAAATTAATCCAATTTAAAAGGCGACCCATTTAACACAAGCAATCATATACATGAATTCTGTTTCTAGCCACAAATGTATCCAGACCATTTTTAAATGTATCTAAGGTATTGGCATTCACTACATCCTTTGCTAATGAGTTCCACAATTTTATTGCTCTTACAGAGAAAAAACGTTTCCTTTGCAGGAGATTAAGGGGCCGATTTATCAAGGGCCAAATGGCCCCTGATGCCCCTGTTTCCGTGTGAGCCTTCAGTTATCTTAAGACCACTGCTTCTTAACTGGTCCGTTGCCTCTGAGGCTGCGGACATCAATCCGCCAGATCCTATACGATCGGGCTGGTTGACACCCCTTGCTAGTGGCCAATCTGCAGGGGGCGGCATTGCAATCAGCGATGTATGTCGAACATGATACGCTACAGCGTATCATGTCAGTCAGACATTGATAAATCGGCCCCTAAATCTCATTTCCTTCAGCCTTAAATTGTGACCTCTTGTCACAAACGATTTTCTTGGAATAAACAGAGTTTCTGCCATCTCTGTATATGGGCCTTGAGTATATTTATATAAAGTAATCATGTCAAATCTCAAGCTAACCTCTCCTCATAGCTTACATTCTCTATTCCCCTTATTAGACTTGTGGCCCTTTTCTGAAATTTTTCTAGGTCTGCAATGTCTTTTTTGGAGATCAGTCCCCAGAACTACACTCCATACTCAAGGTGAGGTTTTACCAGGGATTTATATAGTGACAGAATTATGCTTTCCTCCCTTGAATCAATGCCTCTTTTAATACATGCTAGTATCTTATTAGCCTTGGAAGCCGCTGCCCTGCATTGTGCACCCATCTTTAGCTTTTTATCTATTACTACTCCCAAATCCTTTTCCTCCTTTGTTTGACTAAGTCTTGTCCCATTTAAATAATATGTTTCCTGCTTATTATTTACTGTATTAAATCTCGTTTTCCATTTTCCTGCTCATACTTCTAATTTTTGCAGATCCCCTTGTAACGAAAGTTCATCCTGTCTGACCTAATTTTGTATCATCTGCAAAAATAGAGATGTTGCTATTTAATCCTTGCTCAAAGTCATTAATAAAAATAATAATAATATTAAAAAGAACAAGGCCCAGTACTGATCCCTGGAGCACTCTACTAATTACCTTTGTCCAATCTGAGTATGATCCATTTACTACTATCCAAACAGTTCAATATCCAGCACTCTAAACCCATAGATGTGTGCACGCTGTCAAAGGATTACTGCAAAATCCCACAAAGTAATGTAAAACAAAATTGCAGCAGCACCACTTGTAATCTTCAAAAGAATCTCTTTATTTTCCACATGGTGGGAGCAGGTATTAAAGGAACAATGTTTCGGGTTACATGAACATGACTAAGGGTTTGTAACCCAAAACGTTGTTCCTTTAATACCTGCTCCCACCATGTGGAAAATAAAGAGATTCTTTTGAAGATTACAAGTGGTGCTGTTGCAATTTTGTGTTACATATCTTTTATCCAGTTATTTATCAATGAGCTAACATTTTCAGCTATTCCCAGTCTCTTAGTTTTGTACATTAATCTCTCATGTGGCACTGTATCAAATGCCTTTGCAAAATCTAACTATATAACATCAATTGATTCCCCTTTATCGATATTTTTTACTTACTTCCTCATAGAATTTATTTAGACTAGTTTGACATGATCTATTTCTCATAAAACCATGCTGATTTGAACTCATAATCTTGTTTAGACGAATATACTCATTAATATAATCCCTTTCCCACTATTGATGTCAGACTAACGGTCTATAGCCTCCTGGATCAGTCCTGTTTCTCTTTTTGAAGAGTGGCACCACATCAGCTTTACTCCATTCCTGAGGTACTATGCCTGAGAATAATGAGTCTTGAAAAATTAAGAGTAGAGGTTTGTCTATAACAGTGCTAAGCAAAAAGCAGGTGATGGGAAATATCAAAAGGACATGGGGTAAGGACACAAGCAAAAGCATAGCAGCAACTTGCAAATTATCAGTCATCCAGAGGAATACAAAACAACCAAAGACCCCCAAACTTGCCGGCACCAAGCGACACTGTGGAAGTAGCTACTTATAGCTTACCAACCTGTCAATTGACTTGACGCTGCTCACCCGGGTGTAGCTGAGCTTCAATTCCCGGTCCTCACACCTCCTCTGGGGTCCATTGTACCTTTAGGCTTGAAATCCCTCCTTCCATGACCTCTTGTCCTCCTTTCCTTATTCAACAGAGATACTCGCCTTGAACGATGTTCTCTGGTACTTCCTGCTCAATGCCAGTAGACGCTTGGCTCCCATAGGGTAAAAACCCTCACGTGACTTCTGTGCTCCAATTGAAGTGACTGTTGGACGATCCAGTGCAAGTAGTGAGTAGCCCGGCTCAGGGAGAAAAGTTTGCAGTATAAAGAAGAAAATAGTCGGCACCCTCTCCAGTAGATAAAAATATTACTTTTATTAATACCATGTTTAAAAGAACAGCCAGATAGCGCCTGACATGTTTCAGCTTGGTAGCCTTAATCATAGATGTGTAAAAGTATTATTTTTATCTACTGGAGAGTGTGCCGGCTGTTTTCTTCTTTATACTATACACACATAAACATATGTCCTTTGCAGGCCTCAATCCTCATAGCTTTGAGCCCTTATAACTTTTTTATGCAATATTTGATTTTAACAATTTTTATTACAAAGTGTTATTATGAGTGTAACTGTGCTGTGCAATGTATTTTTCATGTGTTTTGTGCAACTTTTTAGTCAAACAAGTTTACTTTCAAGTACACACATATAAACATATATATATATATATATATATATATATATATATATATATATATATATATATATATATATAAAAGGCCCTTTTAAGGGCTATTGGTAGTTTATTGTAGGCTAGGGTTGTTTTTTATTTTGGGGACGCTTTCTTATTTTGATAGGGCTATTAGATCAGGTGTAATCGTTTTTATTTTGGATAATTTCATTTGTTATTTTTCATAATTTAGTGTTTGTTATTTTTTCTACTTTAGTATTTTTTTATCTTTGTAATTTAGTATTTTTTATTTTTTGTAATTGTAGATTTAATTTTTTTAGTAGGGTTAGTTTTTTTTTAATGTGTTATTTAATTATTTTAATTTGTATTTATTTTAATTTTAGTATAATAGTAATGTTAGTTTAATTTATAGTTTAAATTTAGTTTTTTTTAATTTCCCAGGTAAATTTTTAATTATTTTAAGATAGGGATTTTGTAATTTTGATTTAAAATTAGGGGGTTGTTAGGTTTAGGGGTTAATAGTTTAATTTAGTTTTTTGCGATGTGGGGGGCTGGTGGATTAGGGGTTAATAGGTTTATTCAGTGGTAGTGATGTGGGAGGCCAGAGGTTTAGGGGTTAATAACTTTATTTAGTGGCAGCAATGTCAGGGAGCGGCAGAATAGGGGTTAATATCTTCATTATAGTGTGGGCGATGTTGGGGTGCGGGGGAATAGGGGTTAATAACTTTAGTATAGTGGCGACGATGTCAGGGAGCGGTGGAATAGGGGTTAATACATTTTATTAGTGGTGGCGATGTCGGGAGCAGCAGATTAGGGGTTAATAAATGTATTATAGTGTTTGCGATGCGGGAGGGCCTCGGTTTTGGGGTTAATAGATAGTTTATGGGTGTTAGTGTACTATGTAACAGTATAGTTATGAGTTTTGTATAACAATTTTGTGGCGCATAACTACTGGTCTGAGATTGCAGAACGGATCATGTCGGTATAGGGTGTAACGCAAGCTTTTTAGTCTCACTGCAAAACTTGTAATGGCAGCGCTATGGAAATCACATGCAAAAACGTAATTTTTTCAAGGGCGGGACTGACGCTGCGTTACAGGCTAAAAGGTTTGCGGTACAGCTATACCGGCAAGACTCGTAATGGCTGCGTTGCTGTTTTAATGCTGAAATAGCCATTTTTTCAGCGTTAAAACATGAACACAAAACTCGTAATCTAAGTGTGTATTAATTATAAATATTGTATAAACATGATTTTTCATGTTAAATAGTAACATAGTAGATGAGGTTGAAAAAAGACAGAAGTCAATCAAATTCAACCTATACAAATCTAATATACTTACAAAAAAGCTCCAGTTGAGCTTAAATTAATCCAATTTAAAAGGCGACCCATTTAACACAAGCAATCATATACATGAATTCTGTTTCTAGCCACAAATGTATCCAGACCATTTTTAAATGTATCTAAGGTATTGGCATTCACTACATCCTTTGCTAATGAGTTCCACAATTTTATTGCTCTTACAGAGAAAAAACGTTTCCTTTGCAGGAGATTAAGGGGCCGATTTATCAAGGGCCAAATGGCACCTGATGCCCATGTTTACGTGTGAGCCTTCAGTTATCTTAAGACCACTGCTTCTTAACTGGTCCGTTGCCTCTGAGGCTGCGGACATCAATCCGCCAGATCCTATACGATCGGGCTGGTTGACACCCCTTGCTAGTGGCCAATCTGCAGGGGGCGGCATTGCAATCAGCGATGTATGTCGAACATGATACGCTACAGCGTATCATGTCAGACAGACATTGATAAATCGGCCCCTAAATCTCATTTCCTTCAGCCTTAAATTGTGACCTCTTGTCACAAACAATTTTCTTGGAATAAACAGAGTTTCTGCCATCTCTGTATATGGGCCTTGAGTATATTTATATAAAGTAATCATGTCAAATCTCAAGCACCTTTTTTCTAGAGAAAACAGACCCTGTTTGGCTAACCTCTCCTCATAGCTTACATTCTCTATTCCCCTTATTAGACT